>NC_056746.1:475383997-475416497 GCF_019279795.1 Protopterus annectens
ATGCTCATTAACAACGGTCAAATATCAATACAATTGTTTGCCATCATGTATGCTTCGAGATAAAATATCCTGATACTTTGTATGTAGCATGGTTTGGGAATTATTGGTGCAAATATGAAGAAGCAATATTTGATGTCTATTGGCACAGTAGGTGTTAACTGCAGAAATTCCTGGAGGCGCACTTGGCTGTAATGAGTTTTAACTGATTCTACTTTCAATATTTCATTATTCTTGAATGTGTGGTTTGGTGCTGTGATCAATGGAATATACTGATGTTAAGAAAGACATTCCCATTTGCTAATGAAATGTATAGCAACTGACAAGAAGCCAAAAAGGGACAGAAATGTTAATAATACATTATATTCATTGGTGGATTCACATGGTGACATGCAAGTGCATCTCATTGGCTATGGGTTTTACCAGTGAATTACACATCTGTGTATTTTGCAGCCTTTGGATTCAGTGTTATACGTTGTGTGGTGTGATGTTTTAAATGTCCGTGCTTGTAACAGCTCATTCTTATGGTCTTGATGTTTTAATGTTCATAGTTTTGGTATTTAATTTTTGTGATATAGACCCATCTACGTATATATATATATATATATATGTGTGTGTGTGTGTGTGTGTGTGTGTGTATAAAGAGAGAGAGAGAGAGTTGTTGGAATATATACATTTACAGCATGTTCAGATAAAGGTAAATGGTATATGATGACGTGTTATTTAACAGAGTATGGAATAGAATGGAAAAATAAATGACAATGAACAATACAATTACTTGCTGTACTTAGAGTGCTACCCCTTCAGCTAAATTACATTTTCAGAACTCTATATGCATGTCTGCTTTAAGACAAGAGTAATTGCATAACCCAGTGATATTTAATGCCTGTATTCTTACATTGCTCACAGATACCTAATTCATCTAGAAGGTACTGTATGTTTATAGTCATAAATGAACATTTAACACTGAGGTTATTCAGTTAAGTATAAATAATAGCACTGAAGACCAGTGAGATCCCTGCCACTAAACTGAATCACATGGAATATTCTGGAAGTGTCAGGGATAACATAGAAATTTGTAGTCGTCTGTGGACTATGAGCTAGAGGCATTAATGCACTCTGACAATGAAATATGCAGACATTTTAGTACAGCAGCATCCTACTATACAACAGAAGCAATGTATATCCAAGTTAATTAAGAATGCTTTTGAACCCATAGTCACTCAACATTTCTATAGTGCTTAACCAGTTGAGCTAATTGGTGCTACACACTTTCACAGTGTGTATTAGGGACTATTAGTGCATACCAGTGTATATTAGATTTCTGGAACACATGGAGTGATGGATGAGAAATGATTTCACTATACATTCTTGCACACTTGCATTTTAGGCCTTGCTTATCTACTGATGACCTTGGACTGAGCAGTTATGCAGCCATTACAGCAAATGTAAGGATAGTGACATAGAATAGCACTATAACTACAGTCGGAGCATTATTATGTGTGAGGCCCATTACACTACACCAGTAAATACCATTATTTTCCCTGAATATACCATGAATTCTTAGGAATCACAAATCATTCCTGCACAATATTTGTCCATTAAGTAATAAATGTCTGTTATAGGTGTTAAGATGTGGAATATGGCAATTACTGTAGGGATTTGGATGTTGTTGGTGAAGCTCAGTGATCTTGTCCAGCAGTGACTGTCATTCGCTATGATGGAGGTCATCGTAGCAGAGGCAGACATTCATGCCAGTTCTGAAGATCCTGGTCAATCTGTGAAGCTCCCTGACAATCCACATTGATCTGGGCAAAGTTCCTCTGATGTGCCTATATCTTTGTGTTGTATTGCATATATACTACCAGCATTTGCAGGGTCTCCTCGTTGATCCAGTTGTGTGCTTGAACATGCAGCAGCCTCCTCTGAGTTGACATCTCCTTAAATTCATTGCAAACATTGATCAAAAAAATGCCTTTTGAAAATTGCTCTCTGAGGTAGCACTCAGTTCACAGGTAGCAAGGGAATGATCTGAAAAAGTATCTTTATTTCCTTGTCAAATTGGCACAAATAGAGTGGTAGTAGTCTATTGATGGACTCCAGGTATGTGTTACTTGTCTGACACATTATACCCATAAGCTAAGCTTTCATTGGGTCAGTTGCTTGTGTTAATATTTTGAACAAGAGTTCTTAATATTGATCTGTGATGGTCAGAATGTCCTGTATTTGCCATGTAAGTCATATTACACTGAGCTGGCACTATGAAATAGCCTGCTCATGAACATGTAAGTTACATAGAGGGTTAGGGTGGCCTTCCTCTTATGAATGTTTATGGATACACGTCCAGCATTCCCAGTGTTGTAGTTCCTCCCATATGCAGGTATATGGATGCATTTCCATCATCCGCAGTGAACTGTGGATATGGACAGATTCTGTCCATAGCCACTGGGAATGGAGCTGTTAATCCATAGCAGTGCTTGTGGAGAACAACAATTTACAAGATTTTCTGTAAATTGGATGTAATAAGTATGGTTTGTGGATCTCTACTGATGTGGGGTCTTACACTAGAAACTCCCATGCTATTCAATGGGAGAGGTAGGACATCCAATTGGTTCTGCCTTTAGCCCTCTTTCTGTGTTCACAGTGAGCCATCACAGCTGTGATATATATATCAGAATGTTTTTCATCTGCTGTGATGCTGTTTGACACAGATGGATATATATATTGGCCACATGCAGGTGCATTACACAGTTCTGCAGCTCTGTGTGCATTTCTGTATTGACATCTATTCCACATTCCCAATGTGTGTGTAGATTTCATGGTAGGGATATTTGGCTCTGCATATAACTGTTGGTGTGAATAACCCACAGACATTCTTGCTGAACTGATGGTGTAGTGGTAATGTGTATAATACAAGATTGTCATATATTTTCACAGTACTGGGATCTAAATCCATCTCTGGATGTATGATATATTCTAAGCCATGGACTGGGGAGTGCTCATAGTACATGTATGCTACATATATTTAATGACATAAGCAGCATCTGCTATCTGGCATGCGTGTTTATTATGATTATCTTTTCATAATGGCAATACACATATTATTGGTAATTTTCATTTGCATTGCAGTAGAATATATATGAGGAGCATTAAACTGTCCCATACTTTTAATGCTGATCTGACAATAGGTGTACTACATATAAACCTTTTGATATGTGCACCTTTCATTTTTTCCACGTCTGACAGAAGTAGAAGTGTTAATGTAGGATGGATGGGTGATACATAGATAAGATGGGACATTTCCAACATGATGAATGCTGTAAATGGATGTCATCATGCACAGGATGCCTGTCACCAACTCTGCTCTGTCATAATCCTCCATACAGCCACAAGACTCCATTGATATGAGAGGGAGAGAATTGCCAGAAGTGGTGGGCCACCTGCACCCCCCCCAAATGAAATGACACCATTTCTGACCTCTCACCATATCACCTGCCAGAACCATTGCATTCCTTAAGAAGGGATTGAGGCTGGTATCCCAGCATGTAGATGTACACTGTTCACATGGAAGACAGCATATTGCATGTATATATATCACAGGCATTCATTCACACATGTCTCATATCTTATCTGTTTTGCATTTCACATTGACATGCCAGCATCATGATCTATGACATAAGGGAAAATATGGTAAGACACACTGCTTAGGAGACACTGTGAGCACTTTGTGTACTGATATTCTATTCATCTGCAGAGAGCCATCCATTCAGAAAGAACAATGTCCTCAGTCTTCAGGTACATGTCTCTCTACTGAGATAGGGCAGTGTGTGTATCCTTTGCCTGCGCTGCCTGCTATTAAGAGTGATATGTACTCATTCATTGCTCTTGTCCCACTTTAACCTACTGTTTCAGCACACTGTTGATGGAGGTTGGCCTACTCAGAGGATGACAGACCTCATAAGACAGTCTCTAGAGGTGCTATACTGAAGTGTAATGTGAACATATGTGTAATGGTGTTCTGTTCACCTGCGCAGGGTCATCACACTCAGCAGTGTCATCTGCTGTCAGATCCATGTCTTTATATTCAGATTGGACTGTGTGTATCCTTTGCCTGCCACAGCCTTGTGTTGAGTGATACATACTCATTTGCTGCTCATGTTATACTTTAACCTTCAGGTTCAATACACCAGTGACAGAGGTTTGCCTCCTCAGTGGATGACAGACCTGGTCAGATAGTCTTTATAGGTGCTATACTGAGATATCTTTAAGTGTCAATGTGACCATATGTGTAATGATGTTCTATTCACCTGCATAGGGCCGTTCTATTCAGAACACTGTCTTTGGTCTTCAGGTCTGTGTCTCTGTACTCAAATAGGGCTGATTGTATCCTTTACCTGCCACTGCCTGCTGTTAAGATTGATATTTGCTCTTTTGTGCTGCTGTTCCACTTTAACATATAGGTTCAGTGTACCATTGATGGAGGTTGCTCTCCTCACAGGATGACAGACTTAGTAACTCAGTCTCTATAGGTGCTATACTGAAATATCCTTAGGTGTTAATGTTAAAATTGTTTAACATTGCTTGTATTTAAGAACCACATTTGCATATTTTTTGTGCTCAGTTTGGCAGAGCTGCTCCCAATTTGGTGATTTAACCAGAGACCTGGAGTGAATCTGAACTAAATCCAAGGTATCCAGAGTGATCAACAAAAAGTAAGTACATTTTAAGCTTGCACTGCACTTTTTTGAACTGTATTTTGCTTAATTGCTGTTTAATCTTTGCTGTTGTTACTGCTGTGACTGATTTTTTTCTGCACTTTGAAATTCTACTACTTCTGTATTTCATAGCATAGACTAGATTCAGATTTGCTGAATCTAGGCTGTTTGGTATTAATTGAGCACAAAAGCCAGTGATCCTACATTAAGAAGGCTCTCCTGCACCCTTGTGGCAGACGTGTGTAGCCCAGTTCCCATGTGAGTTGGGAATTGTTGGAATAAGGCTCAGTTCTGGGCTTTCCCATTGGTTAGTTTGTGTTAAAACTGTTTAACTTCTCTTGTATATAAGCACCACACAACGGGGTTTAACACTGTTGTGTATAGACACAAATGCTTAAATACAACAGTTTTCCATTGATATCTGCTAGAGAACCTTCCTTAGCTCCACTGCCTCTCTGCTCAACACAGTTGTGCATTGGTACCCAGTGAGCAACTCAGCTGCACATTCTGAGGCATTGACGCAGTCTTCCATCCTTAGCCTTCCACAGAATAGACATCCTTGTTAGTCTCAAAAAATAACCCTGATCCATCTATCCCATCCCCACTAGTCACTGCAATATATACCTGCCATAATGGATGGACAGTTTTCCACTTCTCCAGCCATCCTGATTGACATGGGCATCCTAAAGCAAGGTAGCAATTGCCTCATGTATACTGACAACCACATGCTCCTAAAGCAAACAAATACAATATGTGAGAGATGTTACTATACCATGAAATTAGAATCAGTCCTCTCACATAACAACAAACGAGACATGCAACAGGTTGTCAGCACACACACACCTCCCCTCTCACACAAGAGAAGGTCAAGGCACATAAGCCCACATACATGAAGGTACTCACTAAGAGTCTACCAAAATACCAGAGACCTCCCAAGTGTAAACAACATACACATACTTGTACATGAACAGAATTCACCACCGCACATAACAACACACATATCAGTGTCTCAACAATTAAGGCCCTAATGCAAAAGACCTCAGAACCTAATGTTCTGGTTATAGATGACTCGGTAATGCACACAGATGTCTCCCTCACTAGGCTGAACAAGGAGAAGGTCATGGTCAGCTGCCTGCCAAGTGCCAGGATCCTTCAAATCACGCATGCCCTCAGGTAACTCAACAACAATTACCTTTATGATTCTGTCATAGTACATGTTGGTGTGAATAACCTGAGATGTACTTCTCTGGACTATATGAAGAGAGACATGACCAAACTCTCAGATTATGTGTCCCAGGCAGGGGTGTCACTAGCCCTAAGCAACATTCTACCATCACCGAGGATGATTCCACAATAGAGATAAATAGCGATTGATTTTGATAACTGGCTTAGCTTCAGGGGGATCCAGTACCTGTCTGCCTTGGAAGATATGGTCGACAATCCACACTGCTTTACCAGAGATGGTCTTCACCTGTCTCCTCAATGCTTTCAGATAGTGGCAAAGAAACTTGCCTCCCCCATAGTGCCTTTCTTAGGCAATGTCCAAACAACAAAATTTCTGACATAAAGAAATCCATTAATTAAAAATATTTTCTCTTCTTTACAATGTAGAGCTTTTCACCCCAGGCCTCTGCTGTAAATGGACCTATCCAGTTGAAATCGCATGGTTAACAAATGCAAAATAAAATAAAATTAAATTAAAATAAATAAACAAATTTAAAAATAAACACGAGGTCATGCCGCTTAATGTTCGGAGATTAAACAGTAAACTGCATTTCCTGGAAGCACTCCTCACCTTGGAAGATGCTGACGTTTGTGCAGTCACAGACACTTGGTTCAAGGCCGCTGACAGCACACTGGCTGTACAAGACTACAATGCCTTTCATACATTCAGACTTCAAAACAAGCAAGAAAGTAACAAAGGTGGACGTGTATCCATCTTCATTAAATAAAAAAAAAAGAGTAATCTCCATGGTATCCCCAAAGTCTCAAACAACCCACTATACAAGTATAGTGTTCCAAAACAAAACAATGTAAGAAACTTCTCTGTGTAGATGTTTTTCAATTCCAGTATGTCTAGTTCGTCACTATTTATTAAAAAGCAGAAAAAAATCAGAAAATGGCAGTTGAAGTAACAAACTTAAAAACATCTTAAATAAAAAAAAAACTTATTTTGAAACATTATTAATAAAAATTATACAGACTTATTAACTCTAGTAGGTATTCAGAAGTAATGCAAGCAGGGTAGACAGTCTGTTTCCAGTTGAAAATCCTTTATAAAGTACACAGACAAGTGATCCAAACAAAACCAAAAATAAACAGAATGATAGTTTCATCCCAAACTTTCTGTCTATATACCTGTTATCAGGTATGGAAGTGGTTTATTTTGTTGTAAAACAAAGTGTATCAGCATACATGTTAACAAATTAAAATCCCTTCCCCCATCCTTATCAGTGTGATCTTCCAGCTGGTACTGCCCCACTTATTAAAAGTCCTAATAATTTAAACTTCATGCGCTTTAAACAAAAATTAAAAAAATGATAATGATGTGGTACTTCTTCTTAAACAGATTATTATTAAATAATGTCTCTGAATTTATCAAAGACATTATAATACATAGTTGGAAATATTTAAACATTAGACCATTTGGCAAAAATATATTGTCCAAAACATAATATATTTCCATATATAACTGTTAACAAAGATTGCTTTTGTCCCTCTAGACTTCTTCAGGTCTGTGTACTAGAAGCCTAAAATACATATCTAAAAAAATCTTACTAAAATTAACCAATATGCATAGTAAAAAACAGTAAAACAAAAATTAAAACAAAAATACATTATATGTACAGTTAATGAGTAAGTTAAACCAGGAAAAGTACATTAACTATGTGCTGGCCAATGTGGGATAGAAACAATAGCATCCTTATAAAAGTATTGAACACTCCATATAAAATAACACTAAAATCGATAATTAAAAATAAATTAATAACCCAATACAAATTAAATAAACAAACTATTAATAACTAAAAAATGTGTGACAATTAAAGAATAATTTGCTAGTACTGATATTAAACATCATTTACAATAAAGTGAAAAAAAGTATTCTATATTTAAGCTAAAAGAGGTGTGATGATAGAAACATATTATACACTACTATTAAATATTATTTACCATGGTATTAAAAAGAACTGGAAAGAAATGATCGTGGAAAATTAGAAAAAAATTATAGTGGATAAATAAGAAAAATGGAAAAATAAAATAAAATTAGCCCTGTATATAATGTGGCAATTTTCTAAGTTCCAGTACACTTTTAAGTGAAAGTAGTAATTTAGTCCGGTCTTTCTGAAAGAGTTCAGCTTTAATTGCCATATGAGTTCATGTTTTTCCAGTACATTCAGGATATCACCTTCAAGATCATCTATGTTTATGTAGTCCTGTATCTGGAACTTGAACCCTGTGAGTCTTCTATGTCGAGAAATGTGTTTGGCTAGTGCATTGTTGCTTAAGCTTATTTATAGACTTGCCCACATAAAATGCATCACATTATTGCACCGTGCCCTATAAATAACTTTTGCAGTGTTACAGTGATCACCCCCTGTGCTGGTTTTTCCTTACATAAGGGGAAAAAACTATCACCTTGCTGTGTGTGTGTGTGTGTGTGTGTGTGTGTGTGTGTGTGTGTGTGTGTGTGTGTGTGTGTACACACACACACACACACACACACACACACACACACACACACAGAATGTACAATTAGCTTCACATCTTTTAGTGTTCCTCTCATATAGTCTAGGTTTAAATTTAAAAAAACTTGTAATGCTCCTGGCCTTCCTGTAAACAAAGGATGGGGCTTCACCTAAGATGTAAATCAAATAAGGATTTCCTGTGACAATGACCCCATTTTCTTTAATAACATTTTTGATACTGTGATAATCCAGAGTGTATGTCAAGATGCAGCTATTTTTGCATTTGTTATTCTCAGTGACATTTCTTACTAGTCTCCTTATAATGAGGTTGAGTGAAGGTACGTCAATCCTTTTTAGTTCTGTAATGGGTTCCAGGATGCTTTTTAGACATCTGACTTTCATAGATTCTCACAATTAAATCATTCTCTAAATTGTTTAGGTTTATCAGAAAGGGTTCCATCTCTGTGGTAATTGTAGCTGTTCTATAGCCCTGGGACTTTACTACATTATAATACACCTCAAGACTGATGAAACAGTATGACTCCCTTGAGCTACTCCAAATCCAATTAACTACAAGAAAAATACCCTTTTACATCATCACTAGCTACAGTTCCCCCACCATGAACCAGGAGAAACAAACCACCTACCTGGACTTACTAGTGTTTCTCAGACAACAGCCAAATACCTTGTTCATGGCACACTTCAACTATTCTTCTATCAATTGTTCATAGGTTAGTACTAAGCTAACTGCCCTTGTGAGCCATTTTAAGCTTAGCCAATTATCTCTTGTGAGACTCAAACCCTGCACTTTGTGTTTGTAAGGCAAACACCTTAACCATTAGGCCACCCTCCCAACCCCTATTGGGATGACTTACACAAGCACAAACATGATTGCTATGAGGTTTTTGGACTCTGTTAATACAAATGCTCTGGAACAGTTGGTCCACACCCCCACAAGGGGCTCAAATGTCCTGGACCTAGTGCTAATCAACATGGGAGGGGGTCACTGCACTACCCCCTGTGTAATACCCTTCCTGGTAAGGTCAGACTATAAATCTGTCTCATTTGAAGTAAAGATCAATCCTACCCCCCCCCCACCACACACACACACAGGAGTAAAAAAAATGAAAAAATTCTCCACAACAAACTATTGCCTACTAAATGATGATATAAAAAGTTTCAAAGTCCCTGCCAACATAGGCAGCAATGACTCCTATGCAGAGGAATACACAATTGCCCTATACATCCTCTTAAACAAATGCATTGACTCAACTGCACCTAATAGAAACAAAACCAGGTCTTCCCAAACACAAGCCATCCTGAGCGACTATAAGGATAAATAATTTATACAACAAAAGAAAGAAACTGATATCTAACAACAGGAGAAAACTAACTCAACACAGGAAGAATATCCTCCAAAGCTTGAAGAAACAAATCAGTTATCTTGTAACATCCTCTAAGGTTAGCTACGAGTCTAAATTAGCATCCCTAGCTCAAGACAATCATAAGGTATTCTTTAACTATGTCCAAAAACTAAGAGGGAATGCTCAGCTGTGTGCCTAACATATAAGTCACACTGAACCTGATGAAATTGCCAACCTGCTAGCCAACAGATTTGGCAATAACATCATCCCCCTGTCCCCACCAGACATACCCCAAAGTATTCCCAACACCAGTCTTCTACTGTGTATCTCCAAGGAACCGGTCATACAATCACTGTCCAAGGTCAAAAACATGTCTTCTGTTGGACCAGATAACATCCCGGGCTGCATACTAAATCTAAAACAAGACCTAGTGGAACCACTTGATACTCTCTTTAACCATAGCCTGAGAACAGGCTTTGCCCCAGCAGAGTGGAGAACAGCAACAGTAATCCCCTTTCACAAAGGGGGTCCATCAACTGTCCCTAAGAACTATCGACTGATAAGCCTAACCAGCCTTATCTGCAAAGCCATGGAAAGAATCATCATGGACCTTATCCATATGGACATAGGTGACCTTCATACTCTTGACTCAATCTAGTTTGGTTTTGTTAAGGGTACATCTTGCTTATTAAACCTGGTGGACTTCTTTGAGAATATCACCAAAGCCCTGGATGAGGGCAAAACAGTGCATACCACCTATCTTGATCTAGCTAAGGCCTTTGCCACAATCCTCCAATCAGGTATAATAGAGAAACTCTCCAAGCTGGGGATTAACCATACATTAATGGATAGGTAGCCAGCTGGCTCACTGACAGAATGCACACTGTCAAAGTTGGGGAGTCCACCTCCACCAGTAGATCAGTTACCAGTGGGGTGCCACAAGCATCTGTGCTGGGCGTCTACTGTTTGGAATCTATTTCGCTGAAGTCCAGGCAAAGGTGGATGGCCTGTGCCTTACCAAGTTTGCAGATGACTGTAAACTGGCTGAAATCATAGAGTCCCCCAATGATGTTAACATATTACAGAAAGAACTGATGCAGACAAATGATTGGTGCCAAACTCATGGATTAAAGCTTAACACAAAAAAAAGCCTCATCATCCCCTTTGGCAAAGAAGTAGTTCCTGCTAATTATGATATAGATATCACCCCCTCTAAACTCAAACTTAATGGTGTAAGAACTGGGAGCACAGGTTGATAGCAGTCTAAACTTCGATCATCATGTGTCCGTAGCTGTAAGAAAAGCATTCTACATTGCACATCTCATAAATAAGGGCATCACATTTGTGACATCCCTGATCTGGCCCAGTAATTAAAGAACCTGAATCCTCACCACGGACAAAAGTGAGGGATGTTACCTCTGAACAAAGATAGATGCACACAGTATTTCCAAATACAGCTCTCTGCACCAAGCACAATTTCCCTTAATAGCACACAAGGAACACACTCAAGTCTGGAGGCTGGGTTTCCCTCTCTCTTTCCAGGCCCCCAATAAGACTCCCCACTGGCACAGCTGTAGAGCTGAGTCCTCAGCCAAGTGTTCCAAGTCAAGTCCTCCACCACCCTTTCTGTGAAGCCAGTGCTGTGTGTCCCTGCTCCAAATAGCTGACTCACAAACTCTTTGAAATTTGATTTTCACACACACACACACACACACACACACACACACACACACACACACACACACACACACACACACACACACACACACACACACACACACACACGCACATGCACAAACACCTTGGAAAGGCTGGCACAGATTTACCAGTTATGCCTACACTATAAGGTAGTTATACCACCACCAGCCAGCTACTCTAAGGCTCTTACAAGGGTACCCAATTATACTGAGTAAAATTAATACTAATATAAATGGTAGTATTTGACCAATGCAGCAAGGCTTTCAGGAGTGGCCACAGTGTCTCTTAATTAATATAAGTATTTTCAACGGTTAGGATATTCTCTAAAAGACCAGCCACAATGAAAAGTTTAAATATATGTAATAATTAATAAAACAACATGAAAATACTAAATATCTATTTACAATAAACACCAGAATTTTATCACAGGAAATATTAAAAATAACGCAGATGGATAGATTCACACAGATACAGAAAAATAGTACTTACCTAATCTCACTATATTTTCCTGACCAATCTAAAGAATTACTATTCCCTGCTTACTTACTAAAGCAAGGCAAGATGAAGTGGGTGAGTGGTCTGTCTTCTTTGTCAGGTTTCAAAAACAGACTGCCCTGAGACATCTGTCTTATTTAGCATTAAAACATCATTTCAGTGCTGGATTACAGAATTGCATAACATATATCTGGTCATCTGACTGTGGTTCCCACACTACCCCCTTTGCTAGAAACTGAACTAGAATTTAGCATGTATGTGTTACCATACCCATAGATACAGCTTTGCTGAGATGTGTTATAGCATCTGGAAGCTATAAAACCATTTCAAAACTTCCACCGTTCCAGGGTAACAATTAGATCACCTCTAAGGACAATACAATAAAATTCCTAGTCCTGGTTTTCACAGACATTTCATCTCTGGCTGCAATCAGAACTGTAAGATACAATCTTTATGGCCTAAACCAGGTAATCTAATTTTAGACCATTTTTCAAAGTTAGCAGGGATGAGATTAACCTCTTCTCCTCCAGTATCCTCTGTTACAATATATTCATGTTAACAGTTACAATACAATCTGGCATACAGATGTATTTCTTTTCTGTCCAGCAGGACCCACTGTGGCTACATTTTTAACACAAGCAGCTTTACAAATAAATTTTCAACACAAACATCTGTACAAATCAGTTTGATATACAAATGACATAAGTTTTTTTGCAAAACTACAGCTAGCTATGCTGGCATATGTTACAAATCCACTGTACTACTTCTCCTGGCATAGCTGGCAATACCGCACATCATCACAACATCCAAGACCAGGGAGGTTATGACTCTGCTGTACTCAACCCTTATCAGACCACTAACTGACAGAATCCAGAGCATCCAAAACATGACATATGTGGAAAGACTGAAAGCCTGTCACTTTACTCTGCATTATACAGGCGTCTGAGAGGCAAACTGTGCCTGGCCTACAAATCAGTCTCAGACCTTGCCCTAATGGGAAAGCTGCACACCTGCAAATCAAATGGGACAAGAATAACTCACTCCAGGGATCTCAATCTAGCCGGTGACATTAACAGAACATGCTGGAGAGATAGATATATATCTCACTGAATACCACTCCTCTGGAATAAGCTCCCACTCCATGTGAAGCAGAGCTCCTCAATGACTCTATTCAAGTGCAGCCTTCACAACTGGATGGATGATTGTAAATTCATCCCAAGGAGTGGCACATATGTCCCTCATGGACAGGGGCAGTCAGTGTGGATCACAGAATTGCTCAGCTAACAACGGCCATCTAACTATGGTCGATAAGGGTACTTGAGTTTTTACACAGCCTAGTGACTTCCTTTGAACCCATGAACCAATATGTGTAATGATATTCTCTTCACTTGCATAAGATCCTTGCCTTCCAGATACCAACATCAGCCTTCAGGTATGTGTAGCTCTACTATGATTGTGTTGTATGCTTCAGTTTGCATGTACCATGATGACATGTGTGAACTTCCTACTGGCTTATTGTGTACATGTCTGTTTGAATACCATAGTAGCATTTCAACTCTCACCACCAGAGGTGGAGTCAGAGAAGTACATGTCTGGAATGTCAGCATGTGTGTGTGATTTCACATTGGCCTTTACACATCTTTAATGTTTGACTAATATGGACTTTCCCTGCTCTCTAGGGGCATTGTACCATCCATGGCCATACTGACCAGGTAAGTTGATAACTCATAATTACTCTGTGTTGTTAGTGAATTTTCCAAATGTTTCAGCCATATCCTGCCTCATTTGCACTCTGTCAATGTATATAAAATGCATCCTATTTGGGGTCTATATTTTTTCAGTGAATGCTTAAAATAGCAAATGCTGTTTAATAGACCCATAAAAGTCAAAATCCCTAAATCCTGAATGCACGGAACAGCAATTTTTTCCCCAGGAAAAAAAAATTGCTGATCCGAAAAAAAAAAGAAAAAGAAAAAAAATTCAAACATAAAATAAAGTTGGGGATTCACCCCACCACAGCTCCCAATGTGGGGAACTGTGCCCCCCACACCCCCACTTAAATATACCAACTCCAGGATCGCACTACAGTGGAGGAAATGACAAAATCACTCAATGTTGGGGTAAAGGGCAAATTCCAGAAACGGCCAACTACATTTTTTCCCTAAAAAAAAAAATTTGCATTTTTTGTCATTCGATGTTTAGAGTTCGATGAATTCGTATTCGAAGAAATGTGTCTTTGATTAAATGATACAGACCCGATGTAGCCAGGGATAATGGTGTCACTGTTGGAGGGACTTCAGTAGCACAACCACTCTCAGCCACTGAAGATTTCCTGGTGAACTTAGGCACACATGACAGCTCCCAGGCATCCATCACACCATACACTGTGGATGTGGGTGCCACAGTTTCCAGGGTAGAGGAGTGTGCAGGTAAGCTTAGTTTGAGCACCATTGCAATACTGTAGCATTCAGTGGGTCAGGGTGTACATACTCTTACAGGCCGTGGTCCTGCTCCTGGTAAGCAAAACACTGTTTTGTTATAGATGTAGGTTTACAGCAAAGTAATCCTTAAAGTGTCATCCCAGACCTGCTGCCTGGATTGGTGTACTTTTGGCATGATTGCCAACTGCACAGATATTTTTTGACTGTACACATATTAGAGTCATACATATTCCTTGTAGGTGTGACCAAACTTATAGCTGTGACAATATTGTCAGGTCATTGCAGATTGTCATATGTGTCAACGGTACAGAGTCTTCACAAACGTCAACAGTTGCTGATGAGATAGCTGTGTAAAGAGTTTTTATTTACAAGTAAGTACAGCTGTTTGTGGGGAAAGTAATGTTGTCTTGTCCTGCTATATGAAGTTGTAGTTTCAATAGGTCTGTAATAGTGCCAACAGTGTATAGAGCTGTACATTTATTGCAACATAGTACTTCAGAGCATAATAGTGCAGGTATTAATGTACTACTTTTTCCTTTCTTATCACAGGTAACCAGGGGGGTTGGTCTCTGTCCCCTACACAACTTGATGTTAGTGTCTCTTCAGACTGATGATGATAGAGTCCACAGTGAGGCACAGGTGGGGGTTTCAGGGGCTGAATTTGTCCCAGATGTTGGCATCACTCTTCTTCCCTCATTGTCACCACACACAGTCAGTATGTCTGCACATACCCAGTCCCAGGAGGTCACAGATATTGGACAGTCAGAGGGTGTGGACATTGAACAGGAAAGCATAGCAACTATGGCTCCAGTGAGTGTAGATACTAGCCATAGCCAGAGAGCTGGTGAGGTTCCACACAGGCAGATTGATAGGGATGCCTGTAGGAGGCCTGCTGTCCTTCCACCACCTGTTGCAGGTGTCACATCATGATTCACTCAGTGTCTGTTTCAGGTCATCATGGAGGTACAGGCATGTTCTGAAAGGAACTCCAGATGTATGCTCTGGGTTATGGATGCAGCACAGTCTGACACCCGTGACTGCCTCCACCACATTGGTGACACCCTGGATCGGTTTACTGATGCAGTGGAAAAAAGGTGGGCTAAGACAGCATCTATCTTGGAATGCACAATGTCTGTGCTGGAACATGTGGTTGGAGTTGAGTGCCGGCCTCAGGGATATAAATCAGCAACCCTATCTGCTAAGAGTCCAAGTGGCCATGCACAATCACACTCCCGTAGTGGTAGTACATCCAGTGCTACAGAAGGGAGTGTGCTGTCCACACCAAGATGTAACATGCCATGGGTTCATGGTCCTGGGCATTTCAGTGGAGGACATGGTCACAGCAGACAGCAGTCACCATCACGTACTAGCATTGCTTCTGACCTTGGGCATGGAGCTGCATGTTCAGGGCCAGAGAAGTTGAAGTCAGCTCTACCATGCACAGTTCAAAGCTATCCAACATACAGACATGTATGGCTAGCACTGAGCTTGACTCTGTACACATACACACACACACACACACACACACACACACACACACACACACACACACACACACACACACACACACTCACACACCACTGGCAAATGCAGGTCACCTACAGACACACGGCACATTTCAATGGTCCATCTTGCCTGCTTGCCTTCCTGACTCACACACATGCTGTCAACCTTTTGGGTCAGCCTGGGCCTCCTGCACCCCGACACAACACCCTGTGCAAGTGATGATACCTGTGCCATATCCCTGCCATCTTCATCACTGATGCAGGGAAATGAAGCTATGTTCCCGATGCATAGGGTGACTATATAAATTAACATGTACTTGTGTAATGCATTGTTGTTTTGCCATGCCACTTGTAGTGGTTACTAACAGATACTGTATGCTGACATTTGTAATGAGTAAGCCACATAATTTTGTGTACCTTATGTTGTATGATGTTGTAATGGCTGTATACTTACACAATGAAAGGTGTGTCAAGGACCTGTTTCTGTTTCTGTTTCAGGATTCTGTTGGGGGAAACTATGGATACACACCAGCAATAAAGCCATAGATGTCACAGCATAGGATAGAATACCAACACAGCAAAAATATGTCTTCAGCAAGGTACAGCACTATAAGTACATGGCTCCATAGGTCCATATGTGTATAACAGGATAACAAGGACAATAGCTTCATTCAGCATACTTGTGCATCCCTAATCTGTAAAAAGGTCTGATACCCTTGATTAGTGTCACCAGGGTTTTAGGAGCTAACACATCTACAAGCTGTGATGCTGGAGATGACCCATCAACAAATTACCTGTGCCCAGTGCAGACATTTGTCCAACAACAGCTGTGATTGTCTTGTTCTGCATCCCATTGTGTAACTTGAACATGATGTGTGTCACAGCAGATGTGTGCTTCACATGCATGGGGGGCCTGTTACATATAAGGTGTACCCTCTGTGTTACATACCTGTCTCTCCAGCATGTACTATTTACACCATGGTAATGGTGTAGGTGTGTAGAACAGGTAAGACATGTGTTAATCCTGTAATGGATATGAGGGAGTTACACAGTGGAACCTGACACCTCCTTGTATGGTAGCTATACACATCCCCTCAAAAGTATTTATGAGACAGACTACATGGTCTTGACAAGAACTCCATAGGACATGTTATCTGCAATGTGTATTACTGTACCATAGAACCTGTGTGGCTGCTACAGTTGTACGATATGCCTGTGCAGTGACATAGCAAGGGTGCCATTGTACACAATGCAGCTGACCCTTACCTAGGATGATGGCTCCATACACATGGAAATTGATAGAAGTCAATAATTGCCTTAGCATGTGATGTCATTATCAGGGGATCTACTACATGTCTGCCTGGGATGCTTTTCTCAACAGACATCAATGCTTCACCAAAGATAGTCTTCATCTCTCACCCCTGAGATATGGAGTACCAGCCAAGGCTACTGACACCCCCACAATGCAACTTAGATCAAATGCACTGTTCAGGGAAAAGTTGGCAAAGAGAACACCATCTGTATACAACATTATGGTTATGCTGGTTATACACGGTGGGTATGGCAACACTGAACCTCACTCTCTGGAAGGTGTCTCCACCCTGGATTATGCAGACATGTATACAGTCAAAGACATCTGTTTTAAGGCTGTGCACCACAGCCATACCAGACTACACATCCATCCACATCTTCAGACCTCAAAATGACAGTGTTCAAGGTAATGCAGGTGGTGTATACATACTCATTAAAGATAGATACACATCCAGATTTTGTGAAACACTATGATTTCACAGAGACACTGCAGGTGCCATTCAGTACTAGAAGGGCACAAAATCAAACAATAGCCAGCTACAGGAGCAGCTCCATGAATCCATATGCCCATTGTGCATATTTGTATGTGTGTGTGTCTATCAAGATATATCATTACATCATGGTGTGAGGTAGCATTAAGTGACCAACAACTGTGTTGCTTCATCATGCTGCAGCTCACTTGCCGAAAGGTTAGTCCACATCCTTAACTACAATGCCCTGGAGCAGTGCTGTGACATCCCCCCAAGGGGAACCAACATATTGCAGCATGTGTTTATCAATATGGGTGATCACTGCAGTCCCCCCCCCATGTGAGGTCCTCCTTGGTGGGATCTGACCACACATCAGATGTATTAAAACTATCTGCACTAACCCCCACCCCTTGCAGACAATACAGATATATATCAACAAAGCCATGTATTACCTCCTGTGGTATGGTTTACATAACTTGACTGCACCTCCTCCCTTTGATGGGACAGGCAAGTGTGCAGAGATCTACACCCATGAACTCGGCTGTACCTGACAGGAGGAACATAGACTCCACATGGCACAGGAAACCTGCCTGGTGGACAACTGTCATTATCAGGCTGTACAATAAGAGGTAGACATTGCTGTGTGACAGTTGGGGTGAGTGTGCCCCCCTTAAAATGGTGGTACAACCTGCTCAGCTAAAACAAGCACATAGTGTTGTTGTGATGTTGTGTAGACACAGTAAGTGACAAAATTAGCCACCCACACAAAGCAGAACAACAACGCACAATGTAGTTACATGTGTTGTCAGTGAACTCATACATAATGATGCCACATATAGTGGGTCTATACTCATAGCTAACCTGTAGTCCCACAGGTTCTGCATCAACTTCACCCTTTCCCCACCACATGTGACACATGACATTCTTACAACTTGCCCCATAACTTCCATATCTACACAGCAGGTCATAAACGGCCTTTTTATGGAGGATACACAGCATCTAATGGGCATGCTAACATCCCAGGCTGTATCCTACATGGGATTTGACAAGGATTACTAACACTATTGGGAGCACCTTGCAATCATACTGAAACCAATGGTTGCACCCCAGCTGACTAGACAACGGTAACTGTTATGCCCTTGTACAGGTGTGGTGCATGCACTGATCACCAGAACTATAGACCTCTTTGCCTGAGTATCCATATCTGTATGGTGGTAGGGGCAACCATCATGCAGCTGATCAGCACACATATATGTGATCTACACACAGTTGACTGTACAGAGTTTGGATGTCTGCCAGGGAGATCATGACTGTTAAACATGGTGGACATTTGTGAGGCAGTCACCAAGGACCTGGGTGAAGGGAAATCAGGGCATATAACCCCCTGGACTGAGCTAAGCCATCTGAATATATCCCTCACCCAGGCATCATTTACAAAGCACCCACTTAGGCATCCATGGTACTATCATTGTAGAGGTCACTAAGTGGCCCATTGATGGCACACATAGTCAACATAGGGACATCCGCCTCCAATATCTGATCTGCCACCAATATCTGATCTGTAAGTAGCAGTGTAGCAGTGTTCAACAGGGCACAGTCTTGGGTCCTCTACTGCTTGGAATCCATTTAACCACAATACAAGTGTATACTGAATGTCTGTGGCTAACTATGTTGACTGATGTCTGTAAACTGTGAGCACTCATGGAGTCTGAGTTATGTCAGTATTCTACAAGAAGGTATTGATGAACAAATGCCTGTTGACATACTAATGGCCATAAACTTCATGCAAATATATATGTAGTATTTCCATCACTAACACCTATGTACCTGCTAAGTAGCACATCAGCCACAACATGTGATGGACATACTCAGGAATGAAAGAACTGGACACACAGACCTGGCCACATAGGTTTACACCTAATTTGCCTGAGATCACCATGTCTCTCCAGTGGTATGATGGGAATCATATGTCATAGCTGAGGGCACAATCACCCCTAATTGACATACACGTAACCTCCATGTACCCTTCCTTCAGCATACCAATATCTGAGTGCAACGGCCATCTGGTAATGTACCTTTCCAAACAGTACTGGCACTTACACACAACAGTATGGTCCCCTCACAAGGGAACTTCACATCCTCAGCATGTGTTCAATGGGATCATCTGAAATGAATGTCATTGTAGCCTGTTGCATATAGACTACTCAGAGGTAATCTCTGCCTTGCATACCAGGCAATGCATGACCCTGCTTGTTTGTAAATGCTGCATATCTGTAGATGGCATAATGGATGGATTAATCACTCTAAGGACATTAACCTAGTGTGTGACATTAGTAATACATGCTGGTGGGAGATATTTATCTAGCAGACTTTAACACAACTTTGAAACAGAACCCTGGCTAATGGCAAGCAGAGCACCTCAGTGCACCTCAGCACATGCCATCTATATGATTGGCTGGGTGACCATGATTTCACCACAGGGCTTCTACCTGTGTCCCTCTTGGACTAGAACAATATGTGTTGATCATGTAAATAAGGGTATAAAGTTGTCTATGATTGTGATGGCTGCATGGCCATTATGCTAGTGAAGTTCAAATGACTTATGGTGCCATAATCTAATGTAAAATGCTCTAACAGCCACACACACACAAATATGACTACATTAAGGATAGCACCATTTCCAATTACTGCTTACAGGACACGGCACAACACACACCTAGTGCAAGTTGGCTGTATGTAGATTAGACCACTTACCTATGTAATAGTACACACTACAGATCACAGTGTATGATGCAGGCAACAAACCTCATGTTTGATAGTACTATTGGTTTAGGACACATTATGATTGATGACATCAACAGTCCTAGTTGTGGTCAGGCATTTGGAGGGTCACATTACTTGCTTGCTACAAATAAAAGTCTGCAAAATCCAACCTCTTTCTAAGTTAAGGAGGTAATCATACTTATGCCATATGACATACACACACACACACACACACACACACACACACACACACACACACACACACACACACACAAAACAAGTGGCCTGGAGGGAGATTAAAACCTCTACCTATCTAGTCTTACACACTATAGATCACAATACTTATCACATACGCCACGCCTTAAGTCTGATGCTACAATAGCAGCTGTTACTCTTAAGGTAGATTACATCATCAGGCCTTGTAGAAGAGGGCAGTTTGGAAGCCAGTAGCAACTTACAGGGCCATAAAGTGCATAACAATTGCACTTTGATAGCTAATGAGGGATTCTCAGTTGTTTGGCAGGGGGATGCAGACACATGGAGGAAGTGGCCTGGAGTGAGATTAAAACCCCTACCTGTCTAGTCTGACACACTATTGACCACACTACTTATCATATGCCCAACGGCTTAAGTCTGATGCTACAATGGCAGCTTGTAGTCATAATGTAAATGACATGATTAGCCCTTGTAGAAGAGGGCAGTTTGGAAGCCAGCAACAATTTACAGGGCCAAAAAGTGCATAACAGTTACAGTTTGATAGCTAATGAGGGATTCTCAGAGTTTTGGCAGGGCATACACATACATCCCCACAGCAAGTGGCCTGAAGTGAGATTAGAACTTCTCCCTATCTACTTTTAAACACTATAGAGCACAATGCCTATTGCATCTGCCACAGCTTAAGTCTGATATTAGAATGGCAGCTGGTACTCTTAAGGTAGATTACATTATCAGGCTTTGTAGAAGAGAGCAGTGTGGCAGCCAGCAGCAATTTACAGGGCTAAAAAGGTATAACCATTGCAGTTTGATAGCCATTGAGGGATTCTCAGCTGTTTGCCAGGAGGATACACAGACACACATACACACACATATATATATATATATATATATATATATATATATATATATATTTATATATAGATCTACCTGACAACACCGACAAACCACAACACCGACAACGAAATCAGCAACACCACATAACCGAAAGTTCACAAACACGAAACCTCACATGCCCGACACACCATAATACCGACATAATACCGACAATCAACAAACAAAACAAATCCCCTGTCCAAAAAGCACACACACAACACAAGCACACCAAAATCCTTACAAACCCACACTAAACCTCACATACACAACTATCTACAATCTTAACCCAAACCCTAACCCTAAGGTCCGTCACTATCGCACACTCACCTAACCCGCACCCTAACCCTAACTCACATAATCCGCCCCTAACCCAAAGACTCTCACTATCGCAAACTCACCTAACCCACGCCCTAACCCTAACTCACTTAACCCGCCCCTAACCCAAAGACTGTCACTATCGCACACTCACCTAACCCTCGCCCTAACCCTAACCCTAACTCACTTAACCCACCCCTATCCCTAGAGACCATCAATATC
Source organism: Protopterus annectens (assembly GCF_019279795.1). Taxonomy (NCBI): domain Eukaryota; kingdom Metazoa; phylum Chordata; order Ceratodontiformes; family Protopteridae; genus Protopterus; species Protopterus annectens. The sequence goes on from NC_056746.1 coordinate 475,406,069, forward strand.
GCACATTTACCTTACTCGCACCCTAACGTCCGTCACTACCGCATGCTTACACAGCCTTTTCCCATGTCGGTGTTCTTAGCGTTGGGGTTTTCATCCGTTGGTCTTCTCCATTTTCGATCTTCTGGCGTCGGTGTTCTCATTGTCGGCGTTCTCAGCTGTCGACATTGTCAGGTGCACCTATATATATATATATATATATATATATATATAGATAGATAGATATAGATATATATCTATTTGAAAATACATAAAGGTAGATATACTATGTACGTGAGAGAGATAGTTGCAGACAGATATGTACACATATATGTATGTATGTATGTATGTATGTATAGATATATCTGAACATAACAGGTCATTTTGATCAAGGGGCAACAGGATTGCTCTCACTTTAACTAAGTGTATGGGCATGCCCAATGGGACTGTCAATACTTATAAAGTGACTCCAGCCCACACCTACCTGCACTCCAGTCTGGGATTTTGTATGTTGCAGACACTGACATATGTCCCTGTTTCTGCAGTATTGCACTTCACTCAAAATGTCCATGGCATTCTCCAGCTGTCTGATGTAATTAATATGTGACAGAGGTTCATAATGTTACACCACACACAGACTGACAGTCTGTGAAAACACCAGCAATAATAATACCTCACATGCAAAAGATGTGGATACTTCCAGATGTGGACCATCAACAGCATCACCCATGCTAACTTCCCTAGTCCACTGAGCCACACAAGCTACCAGCCAGAGAGTAGTCATTCATCACACAATCGATAGCATAGATATGTACGTTGTTATTCCTACATTAAGTATGACATGCAATGTGTGACCGATTTCTATGTTACTGCACTGAGATTGCCTGGACTGCTGATGACCTACTGTTAAAGCAGGTATATAGGAAAACTGCCATGTTGAGTGTGGGGGACCAATACCACATGTTCTGCTGGGATACACAGTACTCGAAATATCATGTGAACCCCACTGTTTAACATCTCCCTTGAGTAATGTAGTGCATATTTCACCCATGAGGTCTAGTGAATATTAAGGAACACATACTAATTGACTGGGTAACTGTAGTCCATTGTGGATGTTACTTCTGTCCAAATAGCCCACTATATTTCCTTGCATAAATGCAGCAGATCCATACATACAATACCATATTATAGTAATCCTTGCAAGTAGTGTGTAGGTTAGGGACTTACCTTGTGAATGCAGCACTTGACAGAACTGTAGTCCAGGGTTGACTCTGTCTGATGCAAGCAGTACACGGCCAATATATGGATAGGTACAGGTTGTTTAGGTTGCCTGGCATCAATTTTGATATATGTATGTGAGTAGGAGTAAGGTGTCAGTCCCTAGGGCCCTAGGTTGTCAGTGACTGTGCTATACGTTGTCTCTTAGCCAAAGCCAGGGCATACTGGGCATGCCTACGTCTGCCTACAGGGACATCATCAGGGCATTCCCCCTCTGAGTCCTCCTTTGACTGTGGCTGTGGTGATGTAGGCACTTGTGGGGGGCTGTGTATCCCTTCCCCTTGTTGATCCTGCTGCAACTGTTTCCACAGGATCATATTGCATAGCATAGCACATACTGTGAACACATGTGGCTGAAGAGTACTGCAGGGCTCCACCAGATATATCGAGGCACTGTAACCATGACTTAAGAAGCCCAAACACATGCTTTCTGATGTTCCTAATTTGTGCGTGTGCCTCATTATGGCAGTCTTCTGTAGGTGTGTGTTTATTTCTGATGGGTGTCATCATCCACAGTTCAAAGATGTAGCCAGCATCCCCCAGTAAATAACCATGTGGGATGTCATCCCTAGCAAACATCTGGTACAGCTGTGATGCGTGCCAGATATGGGAGTCATGATAACTGCCAGGGCTGCCAGCACACACACACATTCATGATAATCCCCTGGGCATTGCACAATGCTTGAGAGTTGATGGAGTGGTACCCCTTGCGGTTGACATAGATTCTACCCCCCTCACCGGGTGGTGCCTTGATGTGTACATGAGTGCAGTCTATGGCACCCAGTACTTCAGGGTAGTGTGATACATAGTAGAAGTGTTGCATATTGCTGGCCCTTGTCTCAGCAGTGAGGGGAAAAGAAATGTCCTTACTGGCATGTAGTAGCATGGCATCCAGGAACTGGTGGAGTATACTGGATGCTGATGCCTGTGGGGCTCCCATCATGTCCACAGTTGGTCTTTGGAAAGTACCTGTATCTAGTATCCAAAGGGCTACACATACCATGCTTTCCACTGGGATGGGTTCCCCTCTGTTGGCTCTGGGTCTGAGTTGGGGTTGGTAGAGCTCAGTGAGTTCTTGTAGTATGTCCCTGTCCACCCTGTAGTGCTCTACAATCTCCATCTCATGTAGCTCCTTGAAGGTTACTCTGGGCCTGAACACTCTTCTCCTTCTCTGTCTAGGCCTATTGTCAGCAGCAGCAGCACTGACTTCAGCATGTAGCACATACAGATGTAGCAGACCTGCAGCAGCCCCTAGCATTCTCTCAGTGAAAATTCTCAAGTCTGTACCCCAATGGCCCAGAGTATTGGGGAAAATCAGAATGTAGGGTGTGTGCATACTTTATAGAGCTCTGCTGTAGGTGCAGAATCTGTGATTCGCTAACTATGATGCATTCCACCTGCCTACAATATAATTGACATCTTTTAATGGTGTTATTTCAGCTTAAACAAGGATCAAATCTAAATACATTTTTTCAGACATGCTCTGCACAGAGGCACACTGCACAAACATGCACACCAAAGGTAAACTGAGCTTAAAAATTAGTGGACACACTCACCTGAAAGGACACACTCAGCCAGGCAGTGCATCATGCAAAGATGCACACCTAAGCTGAAATGAGCTTAGACATCAGTAGACACACTCCCCCTGGTGTTAGCTACATCTTGTGTAAACAGCAGCATGGATCTAAGCCTAAATGAAGGTGATATCCGGACACAATTACTCCTTTCTGCTATTCAGTGACCACCTCATCTGCATAAATATCTGTGCTCACAGACTGGAAACTACAAGCTTCATAGCCCAACCACATTAGCAACAGCATGCCTAAACTGACCTTCCTATTAGAAAAGTTCAGTAGATAAATAAGAAATTGATAGAATAATATTGTAACAGATGTATGAAATACTGTAATTTGTAGTAAGGAGTAACTATGGTGTTGAAGTGTAGCAGTAATATTTCAAATGACTGTGTGGAGGCTATATAGGGTGAATAAATGCTTTAAGTATAGTCAAGTGGAAAAATTACTCTCTTATGTGTTTCAGTCAACAGTCACTTTAGGCACTATGTCTCTGCATGAGACAGAGAAAGAGTCAGTGTGTGTGTGTGTGTGTGTGTGTGTGTGTGTGTGTGTGTGTGTGTGTGTGTGTGTGTGTGTGTGTTACAAATGTCTCTATGTGCTTCTCTGTGTATCTTTGTTTATGGGTGGATCTAGCTATATGTTATGTATTTATTTTTGTACATATCTATTATGCAGTACAGGCATTAAAAATAAATGGAAGAAATTGCAACTAGTGATCTTTGTCTGAAATTCAGCTATCCTTTGTATGCATTCCCCTTGTCTGTATGCACCTTTCCCCAAAACTATATCCTTTTTCCACTAAACCATTCCAGTTCCTTCTCACCTACTTTGCAATTTTCATTTGTGAAAGGGGCCAGCAATATGCAATACTTCTACAGTATAGCACACTACCCTTATTGGAAGATCTGAAATTTTATAAAGCTGACACTGCTTTTGACAAAAAAAATAAATAAATAAAAGCCCTGGATATTTACTACTTAATTGGAAATATACCAACTCTAACAATAAACTCTGATGGGAATTTAATAAAGCCTACATATTGTTTTCCGTGTAGGCATCGCGCCTCGCTGTTTACATGGGCGCAAACATTTTTAGATTCAGTAAACGCTGCTGAGTAGCATGCATGCACTCGCCAACATGAAAACTTCCATGGCATGCAAATCACCTCATAAGCAGGTGAATTTTTACTTCATTATTACTGTTTCATCCTTGCACTTTTGTCCACTTCCAGTTATGGTCTCCCACTGACCACCATATTTCTGTCTTTTTAATTACACAAATGTAAATCTCCACTCTCCCACTCTCTTTTTCTGTTTCCTTCATTCCAGTCTATCACTCATGCTAGCTAACTCAACAGCACCCTCTTCACCTGAAACCTAGCTGTTATTGCAAACACCGACTTCCCTATGCCCTTCTCCACTTTTGGCAACAGCAAATCTACATGCAATCTCATATACAATCTCAAATAGAATATACTACTAACCTAATTATAATCCCACTCTCTCCACCTATTTTAATCAGGTGACACAGAACTGAATCAGGGTAACATATTCTCCTTGGAGAATCTTTTTTTATCCTTTTTTTTTATCCTGTGCACCCCCACCCATTCCAAACATTTTAAATCTATGCACCCCAAAAAAGAAACATCAACAACAAACTTGAAATGCTAGAAACCTATAAGTCTGTCTACTTCTCTCTCTCTCTCTCCCTAATCCAGACACATATAATAATAAAGACATAGTTAAAGTTGGGTGACACCCTTTCAATGTTTCTTAAAATCATATTTGCACATCAAAGCAATGGATACACAGATAACAAGAAATAACACATGAGGGTCACTACTGCAGCCTAGTGTACCTCTGTTTCTAAATGTATCCCTAACTGGAAAGTAATCAAACTGCTCTTCAGAGGCAAAACTAATCTTTTCATAGTCTCAGGTTATCAACTTTTTCCTCCCTCTCCACTAGTTTTCAACTGTATTTTTGAATAATTAACCTAATCAGCTTCTAAGAGAAACATGTTGTCTATTAACTGACCTTATTCTTAATTAGCTTGAGCCCTCATATAAAAAAAAAAACTTTTGGGAGCTTTTTTATTGTTTAATTTTTTCTTACCTCATCACAGCAAGCTCAGTCCTCCCTTATCCAGTGACATGTTTTTAAACCTGTTACTAATTAACATGCCAATAAGCTGTAATAGCACAGTAGCTTTCATTGGTACTGCTATATTAAACATAATTATTTACTACTGGTCTTTCAAAAAATGCAAAATGTCTCTAGTTGTTGCTAGTTATCATACCTTCTTTCCAAACAAAGAAAACCTGTTAACTGAAGAACACGATTTCCTCAATTTGATCCCCAATGTAGGTGTGAATGACTTAAATAGTGCCCCTCCTTTTTTCTGTAACTCCCTCTTCCGAATAAAAAAAACTCATGATGTCCTTTCAAAATCAGGTACCCTTATGGCAACCACTGCCTATAAATCACATTAAAAATTACAATACAAATAAAGATGGGGGCAAAAAGTAAAGTTGTCACTTTCCAGAAGGCTTCCATATTCTGTCATAATTAATACTAAATCCTAAAACAAGTAAGCACAAAAGACTGCTAAATCTTCCAACTGTAAATCACAGTAACAAATTTTATTAGGAGAACCCTAAGTATGTTGCATAATTGTGCAGTAAACAACATTGTCATCTCACAGCAAGAGATTCTCCAGTTGGAGACTCGGCTGGAGTGTTTTCTGCATGGAGTCTGGATGTCTCCCTGTGTCCATGTGAATTTTCTCTGGTTAGTCTGGATTCCTCCCACATTTTAAAGAAATGCAATGGACAGATTGCTGAATCTAAAGCATCCCTAAGTGTGTATTTGTGGTGTGTGATAATAGAAGAAAGCCCTGGAAATCTACTGACATTCCTTACTTGCCTAGTAAACTCTTTGAAAGGTGACAGTTGTTCACGCGTCACTATCGAAGTTGAGTGCATGTTGTTAAGTCTGAATGGATGAATGGATAGATGAACTAATGGATGTGTATTGGTCACAAATAAAAAAATAATTACAATAGAATGAAATATACTCCACAAGTACAGTCTAGCAATAAAACACTTTCTTTTATTGATAGCACACAGATTGTTAATATTTACTTGTCTTACCCTCTTCAGAACCTCTTATCAGTAATACACCCTAAGAATACTTTCAAACCCACCTAATAACTACAATTTTAATTCCACCTCTCTGATAGCTGTACTTCAGAATCCTTATACCAAATACCATTCAGTTACTTCTACTAAAAGCACTTACTAAAAGTTCTGCATCTTGGGACTACATTAATACAAGCTTCTTTAAAAGCCTACTATAGCTCACCAGCTTAAACACATATTTAATGTTTTATTTGTATTGTAATCCACCCTATAGAATGGAAATTTGCTATTATAACTCTCTATCAATAGGTCACCATCCAAACAAAACCACAGTACTATAGGCCAGCTGTGTATGTTTGTGTTTGTGTGTGTGTGTGTGTGTGTGTGTGTGTGTGTGTGTGTGTGTGTGTGTGTGTGTGTGTGTGTGTGTGTGTGTATGTGTATGTGTTTGTGTGTATGCGTATGTGTGTGTGTGTGTGTGTGTGTGTGTGTGTGTGTGTGTGTGTGCATCTATATATATATATATATATCTCTATATCTTTACTGTATATATATATATATATATATATATATATATATATATATATATATATATGTGTGTGTGTGTGTGTGTGTGTGTGTGTGTGTGTATCCGCATTAGCCAGTTCTTTGATTTACCAAACCATCAAGAATCTTAGGCAATTCCAATATAGTTTCTGGATAGGTTTTATGACAATTACTAACTTTCTACAGGTACGCTGGCTTATCTATAATAAAATAAATGAGGACCTTTTATATGAGCTATTATTGTTAACCCTTCAGCCTTGTAAATCACTTATTTCTTCTTGTTAAAATCTCCAGTAGTGGTTTCTCAAAATAAACAATTCTCCAGTGCAGCAACAGCCTCTATAATAAGTCAATCCATTCTCTCTTCCAGACCTTCTTCCCCAAAAGATCTTTCCACAGTTCTAATCTTCCTTGATGGTCAATTTTCTGTCTTTTCTTTTTCTCTCACTTTATTATTGGCCTTCTTACCCTTTGCTGTCTCATTCAGACCATTTATGCAGAAGGCTGTCTCTTAAGAAACTGCAATGACTGCTTTGATTTGCAGTCTTTTGTTATAACACATCTTTGTGAAAAAAATCTGTCATTGGTTGCCTAGGAATGGCTGAATTGTTAAATTCACCACAACAAAAGCCACATTGTTTGGAACATCTCAAAAACCTGCTTCCACATTGTTCTTTCAATCCACAGATACTTCAGGAAACTGTCTCATTTGTTCAAAGCTATAAATAACTTGGAGCTGTTCTTGACCCTTCTTTGTCCTTCCCGTATCACACAAATTCATCTTTTTTTTTAATATTTTAACCTCCTTAAAAATGTCATCTAAGAAGTCTCATCCCCTCTGAAGCAGCCATCATGAAACCCTCAAAACTCCTTACTCCAAAAAGACCTAAACAAAATTTGCTGTTTTATCAACTTTGTAGGCTTCAGAATCCTTTTAGACTTAATTAAGATCATACAAACTAAAGAATAAAATATAATTTTCTTGACATAAATATATATAAAATACTCCATTTAGAATATTATTACCCCAGTCACTTACAAACTGCATATACTCTCTCACCATTACCTACTTAAAAACATTGATTAGGCACAATCACTCTATGTCGGCCTGATTTTGTATTATTTTTAAAACTAAAAGAGCATTTCCCAAGTCTGTCCTAGATGTTTGCTATCATCTGTCTAATTATGCTAGGCATCTTCTTTCTTAGAAAAACACTCTAGAACCACTTTCCTAAAACCACGAGGGGTTTCTTGACAGTGGCTACTCATCTATATTATTTATACTGCTTAACTAATATTTGTCTCTCCTGAGTATCTCTTTTAACTTAGTTAAACGTTTTTTTTGTATCACTATATAACTTATCTCTTATCTGCTATGTATGAATTTGTTATAATTAACAGATCATCTATTTTGTTTGAAATTGTTATAATTAATTGTAAATCTGTTCACTGGAATGCCTTTGGTCTGGGATCATAGTTGAAAGAATCCTTGGACCAGATCACCATCTAGAAAACAAATGATAACTAATGATAGGTAATGAAAAAATATGGAGAGCATACATATAATTTGGATCTCACTTAATTAATCTAAATTCAAATACTTTACAAATAAAATGGTTAACTAAAATAGCATAAACATGATTTATATATTTATGGTCTTAATATGAGAGAAAATATTTTGGAAGGATCTCACTTTTTTTTTATTTTTTGCATTTCTAAGACATTTGTTGCTTTTGCTATTCTCTCACAGTGTACATGTAGTTTGGGTAATGCTGACACCCAACCCCTTGTGCAAATATAGGAATGGGGATTGTGGATGGATGGATGGATTGAGACAGAGGAAGGTTAATCAACACATAGAGTTCTTCATAAGTTAAATGCTTTAAGTTACATAAAACATATTTAATGTTTTCTTTTGTTTGGGACTGCAGACAGGATGTTTTTTTTTCTCTGTCTACAATTTCTATTATTTCTAATGGATGATGTAGGAAGACTACATCCCAGAGCAGGGTTGTAGCACTATACATCCTAGAAACATCAATCTGCAACTGCAGAAGGGACTGAATAGATGTTGTAACAGGAGCATTTCATCCACTCTGGTGTCCTACATTGATTTGCATAAGTACATGTCTTAACTGCAACAGAACAGAGATTTGCAGCACTGTCCAATTAATAAAGAAAATAGAAATAAAATAACTTAAGTAGAAATTGGTGCAAACTGCATAATACTGCTTGGAGGCAAAAAGTGTTTAGGTAGCATATAATGCACAAATAATATATAATGCAAAGGTTTCTTATTGCACAAAGTGAAAATATTTTTAAACTAATCTCCATAGGACTACACTTGTATAAAAAACTGTTTGTCCAGCTTCATATTAAGGACTGACAATATTTTGTTCCACACTTAAAATGTTACCAATACATGACTAACTTCTTGTCAATAATATGCATTTTTCATTTTAGTAGGCTGCCTTTTTTAGTGTGTGTATAGATATGTGTGTGTGTGTGTGTGTGTGTGTGTGTGTGTGTGTGTGTGTGTGTGTGTGTGTGTGTGTGTGTGTGTGTGTGTGCACGCACGCATATGTATACATGTGTGTATGCATGTGCATGTCAATGAAAGTACATGCATGCATGTGTGTGTCTTTGTGTTTATGATTGAGCCAAAACCATAAGTTGCAACTGAGTTGTATATAAAAGAGTCTAGAGCTGCAAATATGTTCCTACTTTATATCTTCCATGAAATCTGCTGCATACCGTACAGGCTGAGCACTCTTAAGGATACAAAGCACTATGCATCTGTGCATTTATGTAGAACCTACAAATTGTGCCAGGCATATGGTAGTAATCAAAGCAACCTTTTTCCAGGTTGTTCATACAAGCCCTCGGGTCTAACACTGTCATCATTTAAAGTTAATGTAACAACTTTGATGTATATATTTTGATAACTATTAACAGAGAATAGATGCTACATTTTCAATGTAAATTCAGAACATAGAGATTAAAGCTCAGAAACAGCAGTGTTAAGTACTACATGCATGATTCTACATGATTCAATCAACAGAGTAATTTATTAAGTTTTACTGGTGATACTTCTTTGATTAAAATAGTGTCAAAAACACAGAGAAGTTTTTCTTGATTCCCCTTTATCTAAGTCAGACAAAAAGACTTGTCACTGCTCAACTGCGCCATTTGCTACGTGTCAGCACAGCAGTTTCCCTGAAGTTAATCCCTAAACTGAAGAGGTGATAATTAAACTTCCTACTTCAGGGAATGTCACAAGGATTAAATCACTGCTTAATTTCAAGACTTATTAAAGTCACCATCTGTCAAAATTTGTTGACAGGTGGTGGGTAGTTCACAGGTGTTTAAAGTCAATGTCCTTTTGTATTTGATTTTGGCATTGAAGATCTCTATTTGAGCTATAGATATACTGATGTTTCACATGTATACCTAAGTGATCATACACGACAAAGGTAAAATGCATAAGAATATAAGCAGCTAATACACTCAACAGCATGATTTCCAGCTTCTATTCCACAGTAACCTCTGAATGCAGTTTTCTAAGCACTGAGCTCAGTGGAATATCCTCAAAGGTTAACTGCAGTGTGATTTTGTTAACAACTTTCTTGATCTTTGAGAACACCTGCTCTGTTATAAGATATTCTAAAAGGTGAAGAAAATTACGGGAAATATAACATCTTTGCAGGAATCAGAAAGTTAATAGTTCTAAAGTAATTCCGTATTTCCGGAGCAGTTCATTACCCTATGAAACAGTATGTGGACACGAAAGCTTCCTGAAGAAAAAAAAAAAAGTTTATTTAGAAAATTAGTTATACAGCAACATTGTCACGCCTGAATGTTCGAAACTGACATTCTACTGTTTTCTTTATAATTAGGAATACTGTGCTCTTGT
>NC_056746.1:475421497-475476497 GCF_019279795.1 Protopterus annectens
AATCTTAACACACTCACTACCTTACTGCACTTCCCCACTAACCTTATTTTACATTGCACTACTGCTGGCTATGCTCCTGACTTTGTTTCTAGTGCTCCTGACCCCCTGTCTTATTCTATACTGTTTTTGTCTGCATCCTGCTGACTCTTAGTTGGTGTCTAGTGCAGATGTGACATGTCTGTGTATGTGAGGCTTAGTTCCTTAACCTCTGACTCTTAGTTTTTATTACTGCTAGCCCCTGCTGTTTTTCTCTCATTTCTTCCCTTCATTAAAATTACTTACTTAACCTCTGACTCTTAGTTTTTACTATTCCCAGCCACTGATGTTTTCTCTCATTTTTCTCTTTCATTAAAACTACTTACTGCACCTCCCCCTTTCCCATGCTATCCAAATCCTTGCTATCTGACTGATTGTCTTCTAGGGCAATTTTCTGACCTGGGTGTAGGCCCTGCTCTGCTAATCTACCCTACCCCAATTCCCACACACCCCACTACCTTGTAATTTATACTTATCCAAGCCACACCTATCCATAATCTCATTCCAACTCACAGCCAGTCCTTAAGCAACTTCAGTTAGGCAATTACAACTTACTTAGACTTCCCTTCTCCCATCTAACTCAGTTTAGTACTCACAACTAATAACACATACTACCTTTCTCTAACTACACTACAAGACTTTAACTCTTCATCCCATCTATACTCCATCTCCCCTACTATCTTATTTCTTATATTACCCTTTTCACCTTCATTCCCTGTTCTAGTTCACCTTATTATCTAAAACCCTAAGAACACAGATCACCATCCATTCTAAATAAACAAATCAACCCCATCTAATAGTCTCTCTTACAACAGATAGTTTTTATTACTTTATTTTCTTACTATATCAGTAGTTCCCCCAATCCCTTCTCCAACTTAAATACTTTCAACCATGCCCTCTCTAAAGCTATTCTTATTACACTCAACTACTTTAGTCCTACTTTCCCTTGCCACGCGTCTGTCTTCCTACCAATCCTATCATCTATTCCTTTACCCCTATTCATCATTACTACCCTCTGTCAAAGAAACTCTACCATTCACATCTCTCCTCATCTATTTGTCCACTCTCAAACACTGCTCGTTTCACTAAGGTACTTCCAAATGCATAGCCCCACTAATAAACTTTTATTCAAAACAAATTTATCTCCAAAATAAGATTTCATATTTTGCAAACACTTACCAAAATTAAACTTCAGTCTGACATCCATCCTAACCCAGGCCCTGTTACTACCACTCTACCAAACCAACCCCCAATCCAAACACAAATATTACCATCACTTCAACACCTACCCTACCACTAAACAAAACATATGTCAGACCACCTCTTTATAAATGTCAACCTTAGAAGCCTACTCCAAAAAGTAGATGAATTCCTTGCAGCCATGACACTATATTCCCCAGACATAGCTATTGTAACAGAAACTTGGATTAAACCCCATATTACATCTGAAGAAATACTCCTTAATGGGTCTAACATCATTAGAAAGGACAGATTAGCTAAACATGGTTGGGCCATAGCCATCCTATACAAAGAAAACCTCAAAGTAGCTCAGCTTAACACTAACCCACCAAACCTCCCTAACTCTGAAATCTTAACTGCCAGACTCAATAAAAACCAACACAAGTCAATAGTTATCATAGGTATCTACCTCCTTCCTGCAAACAATCTACAAAATATTGAAAATATACATGGATGGGCTTCCACAAATTTTATACATGAAACAGTAATATTAGGTGACTTTAACCTGGACTGGCTCACATGCTCCTCAGAAACAACAACAAATTTTATAAACCTATACAATTTCCATCAAAATATACAATACCCTACATGGATAAACAAGCATACAAACAGGAATTCCACCCTTGATTGGATTCTAACAAATAAAATTAACATCAACTATGAGTCTGGCCATCTCCCTGACACTTTAAGTGATCACTTCCCAGTACACTTAATAAGGAAAAACACAAATAACTGTAATAATATCACTTACAGCTACATCTGAAACAAAAATCAGTTCTCACTATCTACCTTTTAAACTCTCTTAAAACAACAAAACTGGGCTCCCCTAAAAACCCTAGAACTAGAGCATACAGTCCAATATTTTAATAACATTTTCCTACAAATCTTAAATAAACTTGCCCCACACAGAAAAATTTGCACTAAAACTAAAGGACTCCCATGGTTAGCAAAAAACAATACAGCTACTTAGACAAAGAGGCAAAGAATGGTCCCTCTATCTTTCTAACAAAAGTCATGCTAATCTTATGACCTTCCAACAACTTAGAAATCAAGTTAAGAAACAAATCAAAATAGATAATAAAACACACTTTCAAACTTGCCAACTAAAATATCAAACAAATCCACAAAAATTCTGGCAATCAGTCAACCTCCTTCTAAAGCCTGGCAAACCCACTACCCTAGTCCCTACTACCAATAATGCTACATATCCTATTGCATCCCAGTTTAATTTCTACTTTATAAAATCAATAACCTCCCTATTACATAACACTTCTACCCCACCCCTGTCTGTTCCCACTCCATCCAGTTCACCACAAACCCAATTTAAACTAGAACCCATTCAAACAAGCTATATACAGGGCTTACTATCTAAAGTAAAGCCATGCACACTTGCCGCTGACCAATTATCAGATGAGTTTCTAAAATTAGCTGCCCCATCTATTGCATATCCCATATCAATACTAATTAACTGCTCTATTGCTGAACAATATGTACCTACCATATGGAAAATATCTCATAATATCCCACTACATAAAGGAGGCCCCTCTAAAGACTTATCTAATTACAGACCTAGAGCCATACTCTCACCCTTAGCAAAACTCCTAGAAAAGTGTGTCCACAAACAAATAATTGATTGCTTCAAAAAACAACCTCCTATCTGTTACACAACATGGTTTTAGTCCAAAACACAGTATGGAGTACAGCCTCCATTAGTTTCACCAACTCTATACATCACCATAAAAATGACAACCAACCTGTCTCTGCTACCTTTCCTGACATGTCAAAAGCCTTAGACACCGTATCACATCAACTCCTCCTAAACAAACTTGCTAATTTCAACCTTTGCCCTGAGGCCCTAAAGTGGTTCCATACCTACCTCTCATACAGGCACCAAGCCACCCTATGGGATAATAGACTCTTCTCCCACCTCCCCATCTCTGTAGGAGTCCCCCAATGATTGATTCTAGGACCGCTACTCTTTACGATCTTTACCAATGACCTTACTACAGCTGCTAGTCCTGCCAACATTATTCAATATGGAAATAACTCCTTGCTTATCTGTTCTGCATCAGCAATAGAGAGACTTCAAGAAAAGACCCAGACTGCCCTTGTCAACATTGAAAAATATCTAGCGACCCATCAACTTATACTAAATCCCAATAAAACCAAGCTTATGGTCTTTTCAAATCCTTCCTCATTTGCTAAAAGCCAACCCCTCTCTATTTTCTCCTCCAATGGCACTAAAATAGAACTGGTTGAACACACTACATTTCTTGGGGTTACCATAGATAATGCATTGAAATTTGACAAACATATATCACAGACTATTAAAAAAGTCCATATTAAACTAGGTACACTCTACTTAGCAAGACCCTATCTTTCAGACCATAACAGACTGGCCACAGTGGGAACCACCTTGCTCTCCTCACTTCTCTACTGTTCTCAAATATTCACAAACCTTCATAAAACAGAAATAAACAACCTTGAATCCTGCTATAACAAAATAGCCAAATGTTCAACAAACCTGCCCAAAAAAAACACATCATCGTGCTGCCCTCAAACAATTAAATTGATTAGAACTCCCAAACTTACTCATGCTAAACCAATTGTCAATATCCCACATAGTGCTGCATAAACCTGATCACTGACCAGCTCTAACTAACCTTGTCCAACCCTATAAAAACCTTAACTCTTTTAGGTCTGCTGACAAAGTCCTGCTTAAAGTAAATAAATTTCATAACTCTCATGGCGACTCCTTATACTGCAGAACTGTCTCCCTCAACAAATTCTCTCTATAGATCATACAAGAAACTTTTAAGCAAAAACTAAGACAGTACTTCCTATCTCACTGGCTATGTCCATGTTCCACTCCAGACTAAACTATAGCCTCTCCCCTTTTTTCCTTTAGTTCTTTTTCCTTAACGTCTCTGGCCGCAGCTCTCAAAACATTTCACACACATTTCAGGAAAACACCCCTTTCACACAATTTAACAATAAAAATAAATAATAAATTGTTAAATGTTTATACTGTATCATTGTTTTTACTGTCTTCTAATTTCATTTTATCCTCATTACTATGTTCACTATGTTTTTTAGGGTCTACTTTAGAACGACGAAAACATAAAGTCTTGAACGCTCACATGAGCGAATAATCAAGTGGTATTTTGGGATCGCAGTACAGGGAAGATTGGAATATTTGCCTTTTCGTCACTGTAGTACGATCTCAGTGTAGGAATATATATTTAGGGGGGGTGGGGGGTGCAGCACCCCACAATACCAATTTCGAGTTTATGATTATTCACTCATGTGAGTGTTCGAGAGTTTGAGTTTTCGGTTTTATGACATAGACCCTTTTTTATTGTCTTATTTGCAATATCTGCATGTCTTGTTCATTGCAACCTTTTTACTTCTATATACATGGTATAATTATGTTCATTCGTGCGTTTCTCCCCGGGTCTCCACTGAAAAGGGAGTTTTTTGTCCAGTGGGCACTACCCAGTAAACAAATGTAAATAAATAAATAAATAAAAATAGGGAGCATAGAAAAAGATGAAGTTAAATAATCATGTATGTATGAACCTGGTGACATGCCTGAGGCAGTCAAGTCTTCATCTGTCAGTTTTAAGTATGATTTTTGAGCATAGCAATAAAAAAATAATTCAGCCCATAATTGTCCATTTTGTCACATCTTTGATATAAGCCAAGTGGTTAAGAAAATCATCATCAGTATTAAATGTATTAATTTAAAAAAAAATTGGTGTGTGTAGTAAATAGAGTAAATGAGTTAAGAACTTTTAAATTAACAGGATTATCTTTGCTATCACTAATATATTTGTAGGGCTAACCCAGCATCTGAGTCTTTGTCAATTGGGGCATCTAAATCTTACCACAATGCCAGCATAAAATGTTGTAATACAGATCATTACACATTACTACTAAACCATTGTGTTTGTACAAGGACAGTGCCTTCCTGAACCCTAGAGTCTGATACACTGTCAGCATACCCCATATCTCCAAATATGCTACCCAAGAGGATGCACTGGCATTCCAGAGAAAAGCATTTCCCTTTTCCCTGAGCTGTGTGACCTTTGCAGAAAACTTGTGACAAAGGCTGGGATTCGTAGAGATACGCTGCATTTCTGTGCAAAGCTTGCACAGCTAAATGACATTGCATGGTGACACAGGGAAACAATAAATATGCAAATGAAAGCATGCAACATCATGTGCAGCTAGCTATATATATAAGCAAGAAGCAAATATGAAAGTGAACCTAAGTGTGCAATGAAAAGGAGAGAAAGCTGTGCAGTGAAATGAATACCCCAAAGCATAAGAGATAGAATTCATAGAGGCCACAATTTATTTTATTTATTTATTTACAGTTTGTTTACAGGGATAGTCCATTGGGCTGAGAAGAGCCCATTTTCAATGGCGTCCTGAGGAGAAAAACTCCTTAAGAACAGGATACAAATTAAAACAATACATTAACATGTTGTAATGCAGATGAAGAACAAGGTATTACATAGGTTAAAATTCAGATAAAAATATGATAATCATTAGTAAATATTCACAAATAGATTAGCTAACACATTGGAATATAACAGTGGTGGCAAAGAGCCTCAAATGGTATCTTAACAAGATTATAGTTGGACAGGGGGATAAGATGTATTAAGTGTTGATGTAAGCAAAGAGAGACAGTAAAAAAAATAGTGTACAAGTAAATAAGTGAAGAGAAAGGTGGATAGGAAGCAGTGTAGCTCAGTGTGATGAATGAGAAGAGATAGTGAGGGAATATGAGAAGGCCACATGTTAAATAGCACAATCTTATGGGAACAGAAAGTATGAACTCAGATTGATATATCTCAATACAACACAGTGCTTGTAGCAACTAGGTTGTGTGTGTGTGTGTGTGTGTGTGTGTGTGTGTGTGTGTGTGTGTGTGTGTGTGTGTGTGTGTGTGTGTGTGTGTGTGTTTGTGTGTGTGTGTTTGTGTATTTCTAGCAGGACAGCACCAAGGGGGTTAAACGGCTAAGTAACTATGTACTATTTGCAGCTGCACTGTATGTGAACATCTGTTAGATTTACAAAAGGGAAGAAAAGTGGTGTGCAGTACTGTAGAAGAATAAAAAAAGAGCAAGGAGAAGGTCACAAAAAAGGGCAACCTATAAGAGTGTACTGGATAGAGGAAGGAGGACAACTGATGATGGGGATAGCTGAACAATATACTGCACATGGGCTATGACACAAGAGAAAGGGAGCACACAGTGCTGTGGTAAAAAACAGCTGGCATGTCAAATCCCATCTTGGCCTAGATGAAAATTAAGGGATCCATCCTCACATGATGGAGCAGTGTGAATGTTAATGGAGGTCATAATCTACCCTGGTGGTATGGTGCAGGGACTGGCTGGATGAGGTAATCTGTTATTCATTTGAGTAGGCTCCCTTCATGGGTCATACAGTTGCCCTTACTCTGTTCACCACAGTCACCACAATCTGCTCCAGTTGTTGCTGGGTTACCTCAGGAAATGCAAGTGGGCTGTCTGTCGATGAAAGGCCAGAGCTGTCTGTCTAGCAAAGCACTCACAATCTTATCATCATGATGCACCTCATCCATAACCTCAACAGGGGATGGCTACATCAGAGGTACCCATGGAAAAAATCTATCATCTACACCTGCAGTGAGAAGGCAAAATGGGAAGGCAGTCATAGGTGAATGTATGCTGGAGCTGGACTGAATAATTTATCAGACATGTTAACACATGTATAGGGAACTAACCATGACTGGACATAAGTCTTTTCTGCCTTCTGTACAGGTGACATGATTTGCATCCTCCTCTGCCCATGCCAAAAGAGAAAGGGCACATCAGAGAACTATGAAAACTATAAGATGTATTAGCTACATAATGGGCATTAGGCAAGCATATGTCTCCCCTGAACGTATCAAATATGTAAACTGAATTTGGCATAGGTATACATGGGTACATACCAGGTAGTGTGCAGTCACCATGATATGGTGTAATATGACCCCACCTCAGTACAGAATATAGCAGGTATATCACATGCAGTATGACCACCACCACCGCCATTTCCCTAATATGGAAGATCCACACTACAGCAAACATAATTCCTAGGATGAACTTGACAATTATTTGCCAGTAGCAACAACAGTCCCAAATGTATAGTAGGGTAAAAGAGAAAACATAACTATACAAAACCAAAGAAAAGAAACAGTTATTTAGGATGCTCCTGTCTAAACCCTCTTTCCATGCATATAGCTTACCCAAGACTCCAGTGCTACAGCTTATCAAACTGATGCTTGCATTGTCCTCTTCTAATGATGCCCTTGGCTGTGAATAACTTCAGTCAGGTCATACTAATCAATATACCAAAAAAAAAACTTATACTAATCATCCATTTTATTTAAATCCACCATGATAAAGGTCCAGTATTCTGTCACTGAAATGGCCATGAAGGAGAATAATCATTATTCACACACCACAATAACAAAATCTAGTGGACACCAACAGAAGCTGCCATTCTCCCACATTACCTATGAGAATTTTGTCAGTTTCACGAAGAGCAAGATGACAGCCTGTGAATCATGCGTGCAGTGCAGTTACTTGCAAAGTAGTGTGACAAATGTTCCAGTAGAGCTTTCCAGCACGAGCTGCCAGAGGTGAGCATTGGCAGTAAGCTGCACCTTAAATCACAAATGCATCAGAGCAAAATATAGAGTTTCATAGTCTTTCTTGCATCCTGAACTAGTTTACATATGTAGCACACAAACCGGTATAAACATGCATAGTCTTGGAGGTGCATTGTCATTTTCTGCAATAAGTAAGGCAGATTTGGGAAGCTATGCTGCATATTCGGACAGTATTATTTGGATGCATAGGCAGTTTGAGGAGGCACATCTAAATGTGTGTGGTAAGCTGTGTTTTACTACCCTCCTAAGGATCTGCATCCTTCAAGTGAAATTCATATTACAACAGGTTAGTAACAGAGATATATGTGCCTACATTTGGCTCATTTTGAAGAAGGTGATGGAAACAAGTTACCCCACGGTATCAGGACAGCTTCTCCTTGTACATGCCTGTTACTGCTGCAGTAGTCATATTGCCTGTCTAATGCATGGCCTGTGGTGATGTGTACACCAGTCATATGCCTACACATGCCCCCATCCAGATTACCCTACATTACTTCCTTATTATTGGCAGTTACCAATGTGATCCCATCTGATGGCAGCAGGGATGTTGCCATACCCTACACATACCTGGAAACGTATAGTCACTGTATGCATTCAAATATCTATCTCTACATGTTATATAGCATATCCCATGTAGCAGTCACTTTAAGTATAGTATAATACTGCATTTTTGATGTAGGTTACCACTTTATGTGTAGCTGCCATTTTAGCAATCCCAGTAGTATACAGTCTGAAGTTCTGTGTCAGGTTTTTACAGGTGTCTGCATGTCCAGAAGAGTCAGTGGACTTCATAGGCTGAACCATTTCAACACTGTTAAAATTATGTCCTACTACAAACACTTAGGACATATATGAAGCACCTATTGTAGAGATGGGGTGATGACCAGATTTGACAGGAAAAGGTGTGGCAGACAATGGTCTGTGATATAAATGCCATGAGGGAATGCAGGTGTGCTAGACACAATATCATAAGCAGGTTGCAGAGGTACTACACTGTACCAAGGCAAAAGCACATTCCATAGTAAGGTAAAGGTTAGCCAAGGCCATGAGGGATCACCAGGCTGACAAAGCTAGAGGAGTTTTTAGTCTCCATGCTAGCAACACTGGTTGTGGGATAACCACTAGCAAAGTGGGTGCTGGCATCAGGATGGACCCATCCCACTGTGTCTTGGTGGATGATGCAGGTTTGTACCTTTAACATCAGAGTTCTTTATAGGTTGTACTGTGCAAAGACTCCATAGTCTGACTACAGCAACTGATGGCTATGTATTGTTTTAGGCACATCAAGTATCCAGCCATATTAGGATGGCAGCAGACGAAAGTTTGTTTTGTATGGTACATATGCACGGATACCTTTTGTTGCATGCCAGAGTAGCACATGTTTGACAAAGTTACCAATGGTCATGCTAGTGTGTATTTTGCTGTTTATTCACAGGGAAGAGCAATACTGTATTGCACCAAAATAGGGAAAGGCTCAATGGTAAGCTGTACCTTGAGTCACACTCTGATAACACAATACCACTGCATGTCTTCATTCTGTGTAGATGTACCATCCTTACAAACCTCATATGTGGCTTTGCCCATACAGGAACATGATTCTATACATGGGAGCAATCACCATTTCCACTGAAGAAGTGATCACCCTTGATCCCAGCCATCTGTGAACATTCCTCTGGGGTTATGGCAGAATATGTGTATATTACATCAGATGTGGGCCTACCCAGCACTGCACAGCCTCACAGGGGTAGCTGAGATCATCACATGTCACAAATGGTCCCTAACATGTGGGAAGCCCTAAAGAACAATCATCAGACATGTCACAGTATTATTCAGGCACAATTCACTACAGGCCGGTCTGCCATTGACCTTATTGTTGTGTTGCACTGCTCCCATGTTTACATCCATGCTGAGTATCATTGGTCCTACCATCACCTCACTCACTGGTAGTGTTAGCTGATGTCAGGGAAAGTACATACTAGAAATGGTTATGTAGGGTGGACATTGTAGTGTGCGCAGTCCACACCTGCATCTGGACATTATGCTCCATCACTTCTCTTATCAAAAGTCCATAAAGTCTTTCCTCCATCAGCAGGATACCTCATAGGTAGATCTCCTGCAGGTCCTAGTCCTGTAGTATCATACCAACTGTGTCTTGGGGAAATACCAGTTGTACTGCAACAAGCCAGCATTGTGGCTTCAGATCATGATCATGTAATAGCACCCCAAATGCATTATAGGAGGAGATTAAGTATGAAGGAGAATATCTATCAGCTCAAGACTTCCACCTCAGTATCAGGCCATCATCTCATAGTAGGACCCTTACTCCATTGCAGGATGAATTTGTCTATGACTTAGAATATCCATCGGTTTGTGATTTCCATTTCAGACTCATGTGATATACTTTCCACCTGCTGTGTGTTAATGGATGTGTCACTGTGCCCCTACCCATTTGTATCTATGATGGTGACTGTGTCTTGCTACAGGTCTTCTTCTACATTTCAAACTTTCACAACTTCAAATTTCTTATGATTGAGACCCTAAGATCAAAGGTGTGAAAGTTTGAACCATTTAAATGGAGATCACTGTACAGCACTGAGCGGTACATTTACTGTTTTCCTTACTGGAGTGCGATCTCAGAGTTGGTATATTAAATTATCAGGGGTTGTGGGAGGTGTAGCGGGGCTTGCCCCCTGCAAAAAATGTAAAAAATGTTTTTGTTGTTTTTATTTATTTTTCTTTTATTTAAATTTGGAACTTTCACAAGTTCGATCTTATGGTGTTGACCATAAGAAATTCGAACTTGTGAAAGTTCAAAATTTAGAAGTTGACCCCCTCACTACACTTTCCTCCTGTGAGGAACATCTAACAATGACTGATGCACAGGCTGATATTTACACTTCATGTTAATGCACCTACCCTGCCTACAGAGTGTGTGTGTGTGTGTGTGTGTGTGTGTGTGTGTGTGTGTGTGTGTGTGTGTGTGTGTGTGTGAGAGAGAGAGAGAGAGCGTGTGTGCATGTATGTGGTTGTATACTGGTTTTCAGCCACACTTTGCGGGGTCTGCATAAGTGTCTTAAGGCAGAGCTGCAGTGGGGTCCACTGTCACCTGCAGCAAAGTAGATAAATGTGAGGGAGAGGTTACTACACATGAACACACATGACATACAGTTATATACTTTAACATTACCCACAGTGCCTGCACTTGCCAACTAGATGGCCCTGTGGAATTTCAGTATGCAGAAAGTGATGATATATTTGAGATGTGTTTCTTACATGTGAATCATGCAAGCTGCCTAGGTGCTGCACATACATGGTTAAGGTCTCACATGCATCATGCACTACTTAGAAGTTTACAGAATTGCAGCTTTGCTTGTTCACAAACCTTTGTGGCAGTGGGCCAAGTGGGCCATTTATTGGTACATACACAGGTGTTTTTGTGAGAACTTCTGTGGACATTCTTGTTGTTGCACATGCCTGGTCAGGTGCATACTGAAGTGGGCATTGCACTCAGTGATTGGTCTGATGAGGGCCAACTACAGTGGAACAATGACATCCATTTCCTTGCTTATAAGTTGCAAAATGTAGAATGATTCCCTTACCACCATAGACATATGCTGGACAAAGGTCAGACTGTTGTGTCCGTGCATTCTCAGATACCTGACCACTGAATCTGCTCTTAAGGGTGTGTTATCAATAAGGTAGTTTTCAGAAATAGCCATCTTCTCAAAGGATACTATTGTGCATTTCTTGACATCGAGTTTTAGACAGTGGCTCTGGCACTAGTTATTTGTTTGTATCAGGGCTTCCTGAAGGGGATTTGTGTCACTGGGGGATTCTATGACTGCGCCCAGTTTGCAATTATCTGCTAACTTGGTCAACCAGAGGTCCTTAATGTTGGCCTAAAAGGAGCAACCCCAACAATGAACCCTGAGGGACTCTGCTAGTGATCAGCCTCTTTGTGGAGGTAAAATTTCCATATCCCAATTTCTTGGGCCCCATCTGTGAGCCAGCTGGCAATCCAGTGTGTGATATAGTGGTTTATACCTAATTCCATGAGGTTTTTTAACAATACCCAAGTGGTGTACTGTGTCAAAAGCTTTGACCAGGTCAGGGTAGGCAGTACACACAGTTTTTCGCTTATCCATTGCTTTGGCAACCTTGTCAAAGCAATCCTCCAGACTGAGTAGGGATGGCCTGCCCTTGATGATACCAAAGTGGACTGGATCCAGTGACTGAAGTTTTCCTATGTCATTGTTATTTCCATGATAACTCTTTCCATGGCTTTGAATATGAGATGAGTCAGACTTATGGGTTTTTATTTACCCGTTTCTGTAGATTGCCCACCCTTATGCAGACAGTTGCAGTCTTCCATTCACTTGGTACAAAGGCTGTCTGTAAAGTACAGTTAAATGATGATGTGAGTGGCCCTGATTGGTAATGTTTCATGCTATTTACGAGGCATCCTTGGATATTATTGGGGCCCATTAATGCAGTGTTCCTGGCCTTGGAGAGTGCATTAAGGACCTGCTCTCTAGTGATAGTTGGGGGGGTTATGTTCGATGGTATTTCCTGAGGGGTGGGAGGAAGAAGGGTAAAATTTGAGGTGAATTTGTTAGCCATTAGATTTTCTATATCTTCTGACTCAGACTTGGTAGCTCCATTTACAATTACTTCTGCACATTGTCGTGTACTACCTTTGAGGTTGTGGACATAGCTAAAGAACGTCATATGGCTGACCTTGGTCTGCAAAGCTATTTTTACTTCAAATTTGGCATTGCTATACTTGATTTCCTTCTAAGTCGCTTGTTTAAATTGATGAGAAATCTTTTTATCCAGCTGGGTGTTGCACTTCCTAATTTTTATCATGACTTTCATCCTTTTGTTATACAACTTATTGATGCTGGGCCTCCACCAGGTTACCTTATTTTTTAAGCTTGTTCTATGCTTATTCCTGGTAGACATAGCCATCTCTATGCATCTATTAACATGATTGTACAAGGTCTTCTTCTTTTGGGTTTTCCTGGTTAGGGGTCGCCACAGCGGATCACCTGTCCTCTCATTATTGACAGTGGAGTTTTACGGTGTCGAGTTGCCAGCCCAGTGCCCAACCTTCCACAGAAGGCACACACATGCACGCAATCATGCCTAGGGCCAATTTAGACTGTTCAATCCACCTGCTGGAAACACAGACGACATTATTTGAATAAAAGTAATATGACTGTTAGCGACTGCTTGCAGCAGGCATGTAATATACTCCATAATCAGAAGTGCTTCACAACTCTTGCTTTAGGAAGCATATTGCTACCACCTTTGTAACGTCATGTAATTCATAATTTTTTCACTGGTGCAAAACATTTGCTGCCATGCACAGTAAATAATGGTAAAATAAACAGCAGTGTAGGTTTAGTTCATGGAAAGTAAGTAAGCTGTGGCTCTATTTCTGGGAATTACGTTACAAATCTGGTTTTCGATAATACGTAAGCTAATCAAAGGGTCATACTCAGTTATTTATGTGTGATTCATAATTCAGAAC
This sequence comes from Protopterus annectens, assembly GCF_019279795.1. NCBI lineage: Eukaryota > Metazoa > Chordata > Ceratodontiformes > Protopteridae > Protopterus > Protopterus annectens. The sequence goes on from NC_056746.1 coordinate 475,435,009, forward strand.
AGACCAGGCTAACCATCACTCTCACTAGATCATAACCATGAGTTTCCTTAATGTAAAATCACAAAGATAAAGCCTGAAGGTGAAATACCTTTGTACAAACAACTAACTACACCAGGAAACGATCTAATAAAAATATTCAACAGTGCGCAAAACAGCAATGAGGCCAGCAAAATGGAAAGGCACTTTAAAATAATAAAGAGCAAAGCAATCTAACAAATAATACAAAAATATAATGGCAACATAGTCAAAATAAGTTATATAAGTGCAAAATGTACCAGAAGTACTTACCCTTTGCTTGGTTTGCTCTGGATTCAAGCCCAAAACTCTAGAAACACATACCTCTCAACTGTATAGATTTTCACAGAATGTCCAGAATTTTGCTTCATTTTTTGGTCTGTTCCTCAAAAAAAATATGTTTTTTGACAAATCACTGGGATGATTTAAGGATTAAAGTCAGTAAATAATGACATAAATTTCAGTTTCAGACTTTCTAACACAAATTCTGTTATTATAGCAAATTTCTAAGTTTATAAGAGGAATATTTAAAATGTGTCCCTATTTTTGGGTCTTTGTCCCCCCATTATTTCAGGATTTGCCCAGATTTATTGCACTAAGAGGTTGCAACCTGCTCACCAAGGGTTTGTCAGCTCTGTGGAAAAGAACCAAGAGCTAAACAAACAGTTCAACTTGATAGAGGCACAGAAAAACCTGAGTAAATAAGCACACAAAATAGATTGTGGCCATCAGAGGGTCACTTTCAAATGTATTCCTTTGGGAATCTCTGCTTAGAACAGCCCAGGCTACCCCCACTTCTATTAAAGCACAGTCCTGAGTCTTCATATAAAGGTCAAAGGTGAGAAACTGAACTACAAACAACTGACTAAACCAGGAAGTACTCCAAACTGAGCTACAAACAACTGACTAAACCAGGAAACATTCTTTTCCAAAGTACTCAACAATGCAGGAGCTAGCAATGAGGTCAGAGAAACACAAAGACTGTTAACAATGATAAAGTGCAAAAAAACATAACAAATAATGCAAAAATATAGCAACCATAAAGTCAAAATAAGTTATACAACTGCAAAAAACAACAAGAACTATTTACTGTTGTGCTTGAATTACATTGGTTTCAAGCCAAACTCTTGGAATACAGCAGAGTGGTCACCAAGTGTTTACAAGCTCTGGTGAAAAGAGCTAAGAGCTGAGCAAACAGGATGACTTTATACAGGCCCAAACAAAAATGACTGAACACACAGAATAGATTTGCTTGCAATCAAATGAATCAACAAGTACACAATGACCTACAAGTGTATTTCATCTCATTGCTCTGAGAACCATACAGTGCAACCCATTGCACCCCCAACTCACTCTCAGCCTCTTAACTCATGAATCAGAAAGAAATCAGGAACAGATTTTAATTATTGGTCCTATTTACCTAGAAGGTGACTAGCATAACAGGTTTTGCATTAGCAAGCACTTTCTGAAGGATACAGTCTGAAACCCAGATGCTTGACATTATTTAATGACTTTAATCCACAACAATTTCTCAGTGTGCCACAAATTTTAGAAGGAACAGATCAAAATACTTATCACCTTATTTGCTGAAGAATTCTGGTCAAAGCCAAAAATTGGGGGGGGGGGTCTACAAAGGGGCAATTTCTAAAATGTCTAATTTTTTATTTTTTTTCCATGTGTTTGTTAATCAGATAAACCCACTGGACAAAGTTTCACTTTCAGGAGTAACCCAGAATCACTGTCTGATTGATTTCCTCAAAGTTACACAGTAGGGGCAGATAAAGTTGGAAGAATTCAAAGAACTTTTGTCTACCGGAAGCAGTTTATTAACAGCTCAGTTCCTTAAGTGTCAGACAATTTAAATTCACTTAAAATTCTAACAGAATCTGCATTTACTAACTAATAAGATCCACAAAATTCTAATGACTGGCATTATTGACTGATTGTAACCCTCAGTTATTTACCAAAAACAGATTTTTTACTTACCTGTTGACCAGGTAAACCCAATGGACAAATTGTCCCATTTCAGGGGTGACCAAGAGAACTGTTTGATTAAGTGACTTACTGAGATTAACTATGTAGACAAAGGTACAAGGAAAACAAACCCTGTACCCTTGGCAAAAAGAACAGCTGGGAGTTGTAGCCCCCCTGCACTAACTGCCAGACTATTTAATGATGGCCAATCCATAAATATAAGACATTATCAAAGATGCTCTGCAAAATTAGAGACAGATAAGAGGCAAAGTGATCTAATGCAAATAAAAAGTTAACAGAACAATATGTTTTGTATCCACATGCATTTATAACAACAAAACTATGAAACTCTAATTACTGGCATTATTGACTAGCTGTGATTTATCAAGAAAGGCAGTTCATGAAAGTTTGGCAGTTAATGCAGAGGATTAAAGCTCTGGGCTCCTAGTGAGACGTTATATGGAGGAGTACAGCGTCTGATTATATCCTCCATCATTTTTTAATGTGTGACTTTAAGCATACCAGTAAGTGCTCCTGGGTTAATGTTATCCTTTTCTGAGGTGCTGATTCCAATGTTGTCTGAGGTCCTCATCCCTTCCTGAGGGATGTAACCTGGCTTTGAGGTCTCCTGTGGTTAAGTATGAGACTGGGCCAAGTACACACATACAGAGAACACACACACACTCACTCACACTCACAAAACATTTTTCTGTTCTCGAAAAAAAATGCATTTTCCTCTAAAAGCACATTATAAGTTCCCTGAGCAGATCTGGTTCGCCAAGTAAACATTTTTACTATGCCAGGGACTGGACACTCATTAAGACACACAGCTTAAAGTGTGGGAGCACATGCCATCTGTATGCTCCTGTATAGTGCTGTCCCTGATTTGAATGTGTAATGTTGATAATATAACTTATCACACATTAGCATTAAGCAAGACATACTGCCATTGTAACATGAATATACTAGTCAGAGAGTACAGGCCATAGTTTTGCTTCAGACAGGTTGAGAAAGGTATGACATTCCTGTCTTGCAAGTGCTACACAGGGATTGCCTCCACAGCAGAACAGGAAAGCAGAAAAAAATCACAGCAGCAAAATGAGGAAACTCTGAGAGGACCTATAATTTCAGCTTTCACTGATACATTTGTTAATTTGTTGACTACATTGTGTTTCTTTTTATTAAATTGTTTTGTTGAGTTTTGAGTTAATTATTTATTAGGAACTTTTTCTCAAGTTCACTGTTTAGATTGTTTTCCATCAAGGGTGTAAAATTCAAGTATTTAATTTTATTTTAGATTTATATTACACTACTGACTCAAATACATATTAAAACTTAAAATGAATAAGAAACGGTCACAGTACGGCAAAAGCACAAACCAGCGTATATATAAAAACTATTTATTTGAAGCGCTTTTCGTGTGCTCAATAAACACACTTCTTCAGAAACCATAATAATACTGAGCATTCATATATATAGTCATGTCAATTAACAATTCAAATAAAAATTGTTTGGTTTTAGTTTTGATTTACAACTGCTGGTTTCCGGTTCATACTATGAGGTCTTGCACCAAAGCTCACTCACTATATTGTGATTTATTTATTATTTGTTTACCAGGAAAGTCTGACTTGGAATGAAGCCAATTTTCAACGGAAACCTGAGGAGAAAATGTTTCAGATGCATGTCTTTGTAACATGGGCGGAAACCAGTGTACCCAGAGAAAACCCACATGAACGCATGGAGGTCATGCAGATTCTGCACAGAAGGCACTCTAGCCGAGAATCAAACCGGACAGCCTTTTGCTGTGAGGCGACAATATTACCACTGTAACTTTGCACATTTGTTTGATTAATTTGATCTGACTTGTAATTAGTATGTCTTTTATAGTAGTGTTGAGAATGCTTTTGCATACTGTCACCTTTCCCATTTATCTAGCTCTTCTAAGATCCAGACCAGCTTAAGTGTGCACAAACTGTTTTACTGTTTTATAGTATTGTAAAAGGGTTAAACAAGGAATATTATTAAAGTTTTTCAATTTCTGGCATTTTGTAACTGTGGATAGGTAAGCCAGAAACACAACTCATTCTTGGTTTGTTTGTCTAGCATGTGAACAGAACCAGGTATGAATCAATAGTCTGCTTAAGAAGCACATGTGACTTTGCTTGTCTTGTTGGTACTTAATCAATACTAGGTGTGAAATGATTGATTGTGAAAGACCTGTGAAACAGCTTCATCAGAAATAGACATTAGGCAAGAATGACCCTTTGCTAAGTAAGGAATTTTAAGGTGAATTAAATTTGTTGTCTGGCATTTGCTTAACATTTCAGAGATAAAACGTAGAAGGCCTAGCTAGGGTAATAATATGCATGAGAATGTGAGGCCTCGAATATGGGAGTGAGATTTTCTCAGAATGTGGAGAAGTTGTTTTTCTAATGAAGCATTTGAGAGACAGAGAACATGGAGTCTGAAGGAAATTGGGAAGCTTCATGGTAGAATATGGAAGCTACAGATGTACGAGAACCAGCTACTTAACAAAAAGGATAGAGTGTGACAGCAGAGGAGAAGGAGGAAATAGAATGGGGAGGGAAAGAGAAAAGGAGAGGGCAGGACATTGGCAAAGATCACTTTGAAGTTCAGCCAAGTGAGATAGCACAAAGTATGGTGAACAGCAAGAGAGAGAGAGAAGGACAGAAGGAGATGCAGCCACAAGAAGGCTGGCAAGGAGAAGGAAGACAGGGTAGAGCAACAGATACAAACAGCAGTGGCAAGTAATAAAAGGAGATAGAGCCTGGGGTAGCCATGTGGAAGCCAGTACCACAAAAGGGCAGGAGGGAAGTTGGTAAGTAGAGACACAGTCAAATGTAAGATCCAGATAGATACAGAACAGTGGAGATGCCTTGTAAAAAGAGTAAAGGAGGGACGGGAACAGACTTCATTCTGCATAGACAGGGAGGGCATGTATGAGCTAACGGAGGCAGACAGAGGGGTGGAGAGTAATGGAAATGAAGGGGAAAGTTTATTGACAGGAGATGTAGTGGCACTGAAATGGAAATGATTTAGATGGTAACTAGTGTGCTACTGTGTTGGAAAAAAGAGGGCTCTGGTGATTATTGACTCAGTCACAAAGGAGATTAGGTGCCTATACAAGCAAAAAGGAGAAAACAGACTTTGGTGAAAACAGCCTTGTGACTTAAACACAGCAGAACCTAGGAAGAGGTGACCAAAGAGATCCGGGGGTGGGGGGGGGTTAGGTTATTTTGTTAGCATGTAAGCATCAATGCCAGTCAAAGTAGCAGCTGAAATAGTAGCAAGCAGGGCCAGGGATGTGAGAGAGAGATGCCAGTATAGGGGGATTGAAAGTAGCATTCTCAGAGGTGATACCTAAATAAGCTGTCAAGATGCTGAGGAGGGAGAGCATTAGTGAGTATAATTCATGCCTGCATCAGTGGGGAAGGGGGAAAGGGTTGCAACCATTAGCAGGCTGAAGTGAGAGCTGGTGGAGAGACCAACTCTGTGAAAAGCTCATGCTCCATATTAGACCAGAAGGAACAGCATTTCTTATTTAGTGTTCGACTGGAAAGGTGCATCTCGATGGTGATATCTTAAATGATGATGGAAGAGAAAGGAACTGAGACTGAAGTAAAAGATGAGGCCAGTAACCAGGAAGCAGGCAAAAGGTAACAAAAATAGTCAGTGTAGTACAAGAAACAACGAGGCTTACTTAGAGTATATTGGGATAATATTACTCTGTAGTGCTTTGCAGTGCAAGAACTCTGGGAAGAAAGACTTTGGAGCTTCAAGCAGTGATGTAAGAGGACAGAATGATCATTGTTGGTGCCACAGCAGCATGGCCCAATGGCAAGAAGGAAAGAACATGATGGTGCTTGGGTGTAGTTTGTCCAGAAGTGACAAAGAAAAGAGAGAAAGGAGTGGAGTAGCAATCCACATAAAGGACAGCATCAGAACTGGGGTGAAAGAGGAGGAAGGACACTAAACCAAGAATGGGATAAAGGAGCAGGACTCCATCAGAACCCAGATTAAGTGTCCTGGTAATTAAAGTAAAAGAAGTGGGGAGAGCTGGTGGGCTGATACAGTGCGTTATCACCTAGACACCTCAAAGGAAAATGAAGGGAAGCGCAAAAGGAGTGGAGTGGGAGTAGGGCATTGTTATTTTAGGAGGATATTAATCTACCATCAGCAATCTGAGTTATTCTGAGCTTCAAGATAAAAAGGAAGTAGGATTTAACTGAGGTCTTGGAACATGAGGGACTTAATCATCTAGTACAAGAGTGCACCAGAAAAGACAACATTCTGATCATAATCATTGTAAGGAGGTCGTAGAAGTACAGGTTATGGCCCTGTTAGTAAAAGTTAATCATGCATGTTTGTGGTTTAGAACAGGGGTAGGAGTAAGAATACAAAGATCATAATGTGAGATTTTAGGGCAGGCAATTATGTTGTACTGAAGGAAAAGGTCAAGAAAGAGTTAGCAAACTGGTAGCAAAAATGAAACGATAGAAAGGTGTGATAAGGATGGAATCCTGGGGTCTGGTGAAAAAGGTGGGAGAAAGAGGAAAAGAGAGCAATATAGTTACATAGAAAAATTATGCCAGCAATTGTAGCAAATGACAGACTACAAGACGTAAAAAGATGGACTGTGGAGGTTGAGGAGGCATAGTACAATGGGACTAGCAGAAAGGCAGCAAAGATGGTGGGAGAAGCAAAGACGACATCTGAATTAGAGTTAGCCAAATGGATAAAGATGGGAAGCAAGTGTGTTTTTTGGTATGAAGCAGAAAGGAATGAAAGAGGAACAGAACTGATCAGGCTGAACAGGAAGTGAGCTGTCAGAAGATTAGAAAAAAGTAGAGCGTACTAAATGAATACTTTGCATCAGTATTAAGAAAGGGATGCTAGGTGGGTGTCATGCATGAAAGGAGGGAAGTCAAAATGTGAGGAAGGAAAATCACAAACTCTACATGGGCTACCTCATATAGTCCTTGTAAATCTGGTCAGTATGCTGGCAGACCCTCTGACAGAGGCCTGTAACACATCACTAGCCAGAGTAAAAGTGCCTAAGTTCTGTTGAGTCAGATAGTTTGGTACCTTTGTACAAGGGTGGAGCAGGAAAACATCTCAGGAACTACAAGCTTATTAGCAGTGGCAGGAAAGGTTATGAAGAAAATGTTGAGATACGGATGAAAATTTGTTTCTAGAGAATAACAATCTCCAGGGCAGCAACCAGCATGGTTCCATTGAGGAAAGGACGTGCCACTTAACCCTGCTCTTGTTTTATGGAAGGACCAGTAGCTGTAGACTATCTTGACTTTAGCAAGGTCTTTAGTTAGTCCTCAGATAAGAGAATGGTGGCAGAACCAACTCAATGGAAGCAGATTGTTACACGGTTAAAAGCCACATAGGACTATGTTGAGAAGGACAATGTCAATAATTAAGACGATATCTAGTGGAATACCACATGGATCTGTGCTAGGTTCAGTGCTTTTCTAAGGTTTGCCTTAGGTATATTTGAGGGTAACTAGATAGAGAACAGACTCAGCATCTGATGATGGACAATGATAGGTGCACTAGTGGTGGATGTGGGAAGAGTCTATAAAAGGAGTTGGATAAGCTTACCAAGTGGACAGAAAAGTGGCAGCTGAAGTTTGTTGTAAATAAATAAATACTGTACTTCGGTCAGAAACCTTCATGAGAAGTATCATCTGGAGGAAGCATGCAAAACATCAGGAACAGAGTATGGTAAGCTTATCACAAATGGACTGAATCACCTGGAGAAAAGTGAAAGGGCAGTGGAAGCAGCAACAAGATTGCTTGGGTATATCCTCAATAGGTAGTCTCCAGAAGCAAAGTAGTAATGTTTCCACTTCAGGGCCTGGTAAACCACACCTTGAGTACTGTGTACAGGTTTTAAGGCCATAGAAGGAAAGGGACATAACTCTGCAGGAAAGACTCAAGGGAAAAGCCACAAGAAAAAACTGTGAGAAGATGACCATAAACAAGAGAAGCATCTTCTCAAATCTGTGACAAGAAAAAAAAAACAAGGGGCATGATACTGGTCAGTAAGATCATGTCAGAAAAGGAATCATGAAGAGGAACAACAGACAGAGAAAGAGGGGGCACATGTACTAGTTTAAAAGGATTAACTACTCCCTGGATCTCAGAAAGGAACATTTCACAGAGGTGGCTGCAGACCCATGGAATGATCTACTGGTATGGCTTGTAAATTGATTATATGTAGAGCTATGCAAGAGGGCAGAGGACAGATGGATAAAGGGTAAGAAGAAAGTAGTGATAGAGGCATACCTCTCAACTGATTTTCGCAGAATGTCCAGATTTTTGCCTCATATTTTTGGTCTCTTCCCCATAAATTTTCTTGGTTTTCTGGTAAATCAGGTGTATATTACGTTATCAAATTTTTAAAAGTTTGAACGTCATATGGTCGAAGCCATATGATCAAACTTTTAAAAGTTCGAAAAGCTAAAAAAATTTTACAGAAAAAAACCTACCTGACAGTTTTAAGAAGGGGTGCAAGCCCCCCTGCACCCCCCACAGCCCCGCTCTTTAAATATACCAACTCTGAGATTGCACTACAGTGCAGGAAATGGAAATCTTCCCATTCTGCACTGTACAAAGATGTCGTTGAAACGTTCAAACTTTTAAAAGTTCGATCATATGGTGTCGACCATATGACATTTGAACTTTTAACAGTTCGATAACATAATATACATCTGGTACAGGGTGAATATTACATTATCAAATTTTTAAAAGTTCGAATGTCATATGGTCGAAGCCATATGATCGAGCTTTTAAAAGTTCGAAAAGCTAAAAATATTAACAGAAAAAACCTACCTGATCATTTTAAGCAAGCGGGACAAGCCCCCCTGCACCCCTCACACCCCCCACTCTTTAAATATACCAAATCCGAGATCGCATTACAGTGCAGGAAAAGGAAATCTTCCCATTCCACACTGTACAGAGATCTCCGTTGAAACATTCAAACTTTTAAAAGTTTGATCATATGGTGTCGACCATATGACGTTCAAACTTTTAACAGTTTGATAACATAATATACACCCGGTAAGTCATTGAGGACTGAAGTCACTAAATAATGACATATATTTTAGATATTGTTTCTTTCATAAAATGCATGTTAACTTTCTAAGTTTATAAGAGCAGAATTTAAAATCTGTCCCTATTTTCGGGACTTTGAGCCCACCCATTATTTTAGGCTTTATCTAGATATCTTGCACTAAGAGGTTGAGAGGTAGGGAGTGAGGGGAGGGTCAATGTTAATTGTATTTAAAGGGCAGATTAGGCAATCATATTGTCTCCTTCTGCCATCATGTGTGACAGAATGGAATGTAAAGGTCCCATTAGTGTTATTATACTGACCACAAATAGGAACTGAGACCGTCCTTGATGTAACATGGTGTGACTCTGTTACATGGGGCAGTATGTCCCTCCATGATCTTCTGGACCACATGATCATCCACCATGTTAGTGCCATTGGTGGCCACATACCCACACATACCAGTGTAGATGTGAGGATTCAAGATCACAGGTATGTATGACCATGCTTATAAAAAACACATTGTCTTGTCACTCCTTACAGAAAAAGTGTCATTTCTGATCTCCCTGGGTAATCTAATGTGGAGTGGGTAATCACAAGAGGCATGATTAAGGTTGGTATGCTAGCTTAGCATGGATGCATATATCCATGCAATGCACACAGAGATAGTTTAATGAGCTTGTCAGGATACTTCAGTTTTTAGCCTGTCCATTCTTTTCAAACAGGCTCAGTAAATGACATTCATCTCATTGTAGAATATCCACCATGTTTGTGCAAAGTATACTGGCCGGGTAGGTGCTCAGATTGTAATCTGTCACCTGTACAATCAGTGATGTAATCATGACATGCACACCACAATACATCAATGAGCTGTACTCTCAGTAATGTAATCATGGCATGTTTACTTTAGTGCAGGAACCAGCTGTACCATATGTGCTATAAGCATAGATCTATTTCAATTGATCAGTGAACAACATTGCCAAAACTCATATGGTCAAGACCACATGATTAACAATGCAGTTCATCAATCAATGTAAACAACAAAAAACAAGCCCCCATGCAACACCCCTGCAAATTATATATACCAACTCAATGATTACACTACTGTGGGGAAAAGGGGACATTCCCCAATCCCCACTGTACCACAATCTTATTCAAAATGGTCAACAAACTGCACTGTTGATCATGTGGTCACAGCCATGTGTGTTTTGATAATGTCATTCATTGACCAAGTGATATAGATCCCTGTAAGCATGGCATACACACTGCATTTCAGGAATTAGCTGTACCCTCTGTAATACGATAACATGTATACTGCAGGATCAGTTGAACCATCAGTGTTATAAGCATGACATGTACACTACAGTGCAGGAACCATCTGCACCATCAGTGGTGTAATCATGACATGCATACTGCAGTAGAGGAACTGGCTGTAGTATTAGTGGTGTAGTCGTGACATGCACACTTCAGTGAAAGAACCCACCTCTAGCCTGTCTGGTGCTGTTGCATGGCAGAGAGAGGTAGGCAATGTCACACTCTGTTATATAGATGTGCATATGTAATGTGATGTGTATGTGAGACAAAATATCATGTATATTTGTTGCTTGTAAGTTGCAAATATCACAGTCTGCACTAGTGAAGTTACTGTAGCAGCTAGACTGCATGATAACAGTGATGCCCGTGCCCTGGCCCAGCAATCATGGAGCCTCAATCCTCACCACTAACACCAGTGAGGGGCGTCCATATAGTGAAAGGATATTAAATACACACACAGTAAAGTACAATTTCCCTTAAGAGCACACAGAGATCACATTCAGTCTGGGGCTAGTTTCTCCCTTTCTCTCCAGGTCCCCAATAAGACTCCCCACTGGCACAGCTATAGGGTCCAGATCTCAGCCTAGTGGGCAAGCTAAAACCTCCAGCACCCTCTCTGCCAAACCAGTGCTTTGTGTCCCTGCCCAAGTAGCTGACACACACACACTTTGAGATAAGAGTTATATAGAACCACACAGACACTCTTGGGGAAGGCTGGCAAGGGTTCTCCAGCTGTGCCCCTTTTTCTGCCCAGTCAAAAAGGTAGTACCAGCTGCCACCAACCACTAATTTCAGCTACTCAAAGGCCCTTCTGAAAGAGTGCCCAATTATCACTGTGCAATATTATTATCCAAATGGTAAGTGTGACTGAACAGTCAATGCTTATTAGAGTAACTTGGTACAGTATCACTATATACATGCAATGTACTCTGGAACTTAAATTAACTCTACATAAAACAGCCACCGTTGAAAGGTTTAAAAATGTTTAATAATAAATAATAAAAACACAAGACAATACTTCTTACTACACAGTGCTAGTCAAGAGTTCAGAGATCATAGAGAAATACTTAAAATAATACCCTAGAAAAGTTCTGACATCACAGAAAAACAAACTAGTCTAATCTTCCTATTTCCTAGCTATATCTAAGAGAAAACACAGTTCTAAAATAAATTTATATAAAGAGAAAGACAGTGTTGGTGATGTTGGATGTTCTCAAGACAAATGCTCTGAGCTCTCTGATTCTGTCTCTTTAAATTGATAATGCAGAGGTGCTTCACATGACATCATTCTTCACACTTCTCTGGTATTCCCAGGCAAACAGAAACTACATTTACATTCTCTACACCTGGTCAGAAACCAGAGCAATAAACAACATATATACATGCATTAACTCTGGTCTTAAAACAATAGGCAAGATGCCTCCCTCTAGACATATCGGCAATAAATTTTGACATCAAAGACAATCATAAAATGCTTGACTTAGCTTTCTTACAGCAGAGTGCACTGTTGTTATATTTTTGAAATTCATTATCCAATGCAGCCTTTTCATATTTAAGAGAACAAGCCTGTGGCTTACATTAATATTTACAAATGACAGAATTATCTACAAAATTCTATCTGCCTAGGCTGGCAGCCTTCACCTATCTTCACAATAACAGTAACACATCTCCTGGTACTGGCAATGCTGATGATGATATGAAACCTCACGAAGGTGCTGAGGACACTAATATGTTTGATGATGACATAAGGATAAAAGGCATGGCCTCTAACCTACAAAATGTGCAACAACAGCATATGTCATAAAATAGTGCAGTAGCATCACTCTCCAGGCTAGGAACAACACTATTGTTAGAGATGGCTCAGAAGTACCACTGGACCCTATGTCTTGACTCTAACAGTGCTATAAATTATAGTGAGTGTGGTGAAAGGCGATACTGCCAGGTCAGCTAGCTGGAAGTTTGTAAATAATTATATATCACTGGTGAATATCAAAATGATTTATACAAGATGCTGGTGTTGCAAATGTATTAGAACTATATTTCATGTGTATATCAAACTGCTTGTACAGATGTGTGTGTTGAAAAGGTATTTGTAAAATACTTGTGTTTAAACTGGATCTACAGTGTGCCTTACTGGCAGAGAACAGAAATGTGCATGCACTATTGTAACTGTTTAAATGTATATATTTTAACAGTAGAAACTGGAATACAGGAAGTTAACTTCAGAAAAATAACTGAAATTAAATAATTTTATGGCTAAGCCATAAAAGATGGTATCTTTCAGTTTTCAATGCAGCAAGAGACACAATGTCTGTACTCGGAAACTTTCTGTATTTTCTTTAGGGTGATCTAATTACTGGTCTTGAAAGCATGAAGAAATGCAATTGTTTTATGACTTCAAGCATCTGCCAGAGATCTGAGGAGAAGCCCTTGTCTGTATATTTTTACCGGTATATGCTAAATGTTACCAGCTGCGATCAGTGGTTCTTTTGACCTGGGGACTAGAAGTTAGATGACAAGAAATTATGTAATTCTGCAAGCTATGACAGCAGTAATATTTTTGACATCAATTTGAGAAGTCTCTTAGTGAGACAGAGCATTCTGTATTTGGTCTTGGACCAGACAAGAACCATGCACCACACATCTGCCTTGTTTTAATGAAGCAAGTTTCTAGGGTATAGTAATTCTCTTGGATACAGTCAGGAATATAGTAAAGCTTAGTTTAGATGTTTTTCTTTATTTATTTGAGACTGTCCTGCAATGTTGTTTTAAATATTTTATGTGGTTTGGAACTCTGATGTCACTGTGAATATATATTTAGAATTGTCTTGTTTTTTATTACTTATTAGTAATATATTTAAAACTTTCATTGCGGCTGATCTGTGTAGAGATATTTACATTTTGAGAGTACTTGCATATTTATTTGACACTGTGTGGGCCACTCCTAATAGCCTTGCTCTTGGTCAAACTACCATTTGTGTTAATATTAATATTATACAGTAAGATTGGATACCCTTTGTTAACGGCCTTAAAGTAGCTGATAAGGAATGGACTGGTGGCAGTGGTAACTACCTTGTTGTCTCAGCCGAAGGGGGCATAGGTAATAAACTTGTGCCAGTCTTTCCCAGGTGTGTGTGTGTGTGTGTGTGTGTGTGTGTGTGTGTGTGTGTGTGTAAATCAAACCTCAAAGAGTGTGTGTGTGTGTGTGTGTGTGTGTGTGTGTGTGTGTGTGTGTGTGTGTGTGTGTGTGTGTGTGTCAGCTACTTCAGCAGGGACTAAAAGCACTGGTCGGACAGAGAGGTGCTGGTGGTCTTAGCTTAGTCACTCAGCTGGGATCTCAACTCTAAAGCTGTTCCATTGGGGAGTCTTATTGGGGATGTGAAGAAAGAGTGAGAAACCAGCCCTGGAGTGATTGTGCTCTCTGTGTGCTCTTAAGGGAAACTGCACTTGATGCAGAAAGCTGCATCTAGAAATACTGTGTGTGTACTTGCTATCCTCTCAATGAATGTCCCCCACTTTTGCCAGTGGTGAGGTTTGAGGCTCCTTGATTACTGGTCCAGTGGTGGGTCATCACAGTGAGTCAATGGAAAGGCTACATCATCCAACAGTACCAGATCCTGCTCAGTCAGCATTAATATTGGTTAGATGAGTGAGGCTGAATACATGCACATATAGATTTTACAGCCTACTAGTGCCTGGCATTGCATGCCTTGCATTAAAAACAGCACTACTGTTACATAATGTAGCTAGTGATGATGCAAACAGATTATTTGTTAGCCCATAGAGTGTGCTATATGTGGCATGGCCTGCATTCCCAGTCATGTGATTCCACGACTTGGAAAGCCACTTCCACAGCATCAACCTGCCTTACAGCCACATCTATGTGCCAGAGAGAAATAACACCTCAGGTTACCCCAGAGGCTGTTTACCACCTGCAGCACAACTGCAGAGTGAAACCTCCAGAAGACTGATTGAAATAAATTCATGCTCAAGCTTTGGTAAGATATGCATGTAGTAGACCCTGTTTTTACAAAATTTCACCAAGATGGTGAAAGATATGTTGAAAAAAAGTCTGTGTCCATGGATCCCAGGATAAAAAGTAACCATGGTACCAGGACAGGAAAAAAACAATACAAAATTATCTAAGGATTGAAATACTCCTACCAGAAAAGAATAGAATTAGACAGTGCTCTGAGTAACTCCCTTGTGGTAGCCAAAATAGTAGTCTTCATAGAAAAAAGTAAGAAGCTCCACGCAGATGGTCTATAATGTGAATAAGACTGAAATTAAATGAGAAAAAAAATCTTGCACTGTAAAAACTGTCAAAAGCTACAGGTAACAAAATTAAGATATTTAATATAAACACATGGAAAAGATATAACTGAGGAAAGAAATGAAACAAAACAAAGGCTATTAAAATTAATAAAGAACAAGGAAAGAATATGGAAAGAAAAAAAATAGATCTGATAAGGTACAGTGCCTATACAGAAAAAAGTTGTTGTTAGTTAATATGACCACTGAAGCTTCAATGTTATTTGGAGATATACACAGGAAATAATTAAAAAGATTCTTAATGCAACCAATCACAGCAAAACATTACTTAGATGAAGAAATAAATATATGACCACCTGCAAAAGGATTTGAATGAGGCTGTTCTACAAGAAACAGAACAAAAAAAAAACAGAGGTTATCAAAAGATATAAAAAGACGCATGGATGTGGACAACAAAAAATATCTGATATGGTGCAATATTTATGCAGAAAAGAAAGCAGTACTGATCAATATGGAAATTGCAGTTCCAAACATATTTAAGAAAAATACAGGCAAAGGAATTCACATATAGTAAATTACACAATTGCAGAAATAAAATCACAGAGGTGGAATGCAATGGAAACAAAATGCATTAAGTGATGCAAAAAAGAAATAAACAGAAACTGAAAGAAAAGACCAACTACATTAAAATATTTAATACAGAAACTAATTCAGGCAATATCACATTATGACAGGTCAAAAAGTCTCCAAATGGTGGTACACCAGATGAAGCAGGATGCTTTGGAAGAAGCTATACCACAGGGTTACATTCTGGGATATTCTGTAAGAGAGTTGGATGAGACAACTTTGAGACAAATTTAAGAAAGGCTCTTAAATTGAAAATCCCTGATAGGTCCAGATGCAATACCAGAAAGGCTCCTAAACTTGAAAAAAAAAACTGATAGGCCCAGGTACAGTACCTAACTTCTGGCTAAAGGTATTAGCATATTTGCACACTGATTTAGCCTTAAGTAAAAAAGTATTTATATGCACAACTTGAACTGGCATTAGCCTGGCCAACAACAGGATATACTATATCCGTTTGTCTTTCTTAAAATATGAGTCTGTAAAGCTTCCTCACAACTAACAACGACATACAAAGTCTATGCCAGAACTGATTCAGAATTTACATTTACGGCAATATGGATAAAAACTCAGTTATGGCAACAGAACAGAAAAGTACAAAAAAAATCATATGGAACTCTGGATTATCTGTTACTGAACAAAGCCACATCAGAGAGTTGTAAAACAGGATAGAAGCTAAAAAAACAAATGGCAGTAATCCACATTCATGGGTTACAAAATGCTTACAGCCATATAAAATACACCATTCACTCATAAATTACACCAAGGTCACTATGAATATAGCAAGATAATTTACAACTGAGTCACAAGAAAAGGACAAATTACTACTTGATGCATAAAAATTCAAAGAGGGATAATCCTATATGATTCTTTGCCACTGTCATAGCCAGATTATAGTCAAATGGGGCCCTATGCAGGGGAATGGACCCCCCCCAAGCAGCCATTCTGGTGTCCCATTACTCATCTTTCCCCCATTTATGATAAACACTGCTGAAAACTGTAAGTTCCCCCCAGTTACCATAAATACTGCTCAACATTGTAAGTGACCACACTATTTTATTCTTTACTTTTGAAATGAAGGCAGAGATATGGAGTTAATTTAAAACTTTTAATTAAAATATTGTTTGTTGGCCAGGTCAGTCCCACTAAGCTAGTAACATCTCATAAGAGGGAGACCCTTGGTAGTATTTATTCTATTAGGGGAAACGTGGTCAAGGCATTATAGAGCATCCCCCTAATCTTTTTGGTAGTTCAGGTAAAACATCTCCCAGTGCCTACTATTAACACAGACAGATTAAGTTAAACATCTCATCCAAAGGATGACACACTCAGGAGTGCAACACTGTCCCCCAGCCCTTGTCTGAAGGAAGTATGTCTACAACTGAGAGACTACAGACATATGTGGTCTCATTATCAGATACAAACACATTAAACACTTTAAACCTTGAGAACAAATAGTTTGTGATGTTATCCATGATCAGACTAACAGAAGCATCTCATAAAACAGAAGATACGGAAATTAACCCAAAACTGAACAAAAGGTAGTAACAGAAAGTTCTAAAAAAGGAAAGGAGATAATTATCATAACCAGAAGTAAAGGAAAAAGCACTGGAAAGCCAGCAATTACAGTAAAAAGTATAGCAAACTGCTAGAACTTCAACATATTGATCAAGAATTGGCAGATTGCTGGCTAAGGAGAGGACGAACGTCTCTCTCTAGTGACACATGTCCTATGTACTGAGAGACATAAAAGACATAAAATCCCAGACATATAGGCATAAACCAGATCAACAGGGAATTAAGCCACCCCCATAGTTCAATAGTAGTAGGAGCAGATGAGCAAATAAAAAAAAAAAGATTTAAATATATAATAAATACGTTGGCAATAAATACTAGTAACTCCCTGTGAATTACAGAAGGAATCAACTCTGGGTACATTGTAGGTTCTGAGAAGAGCAAATATCAATGATTCTTAATATAAATGCCATGAAACTTTCTTACTATGAAGCTATATAACTGTTAATTTGGCAACAAAACAATTTCTGTGAGATGAGCAGTTCAACATAATATATTCTTTGTTGGCTTTTAATACCACAGATAAGTTTTTGTTGCAAAATGAATTTGAGACCACAAAATCATTTTAAAGGACATTACCTGCTGACTTTCTGTGATAAGACCATTGGTACAGTGAGACAAAATTGCATATTTACAAACATGTTCCAAGAAACATCAATTTTAAGCAATTGAACCCCCCCCCCCCCAGCAACTCCCAAGCCAAGTAAAAGTGCATGCATGTATGGACAGGTATGTATCTACAAATGTGTGGATCACTGAGTCAAATTTTCTCTTCAGTCTGTTACTTTTAGTGTGACACCCCTCAAAAATGCTCTGTAAATTCAATGGTGGATTATTATGACCTTATGTTTGAATATTAACTTACCTGCCACCACTACAACATATTAACAACTTTTTGTTTTTGTTAAATGTAATCAAGTATTATGGACAAAGGCTGTATGGTGGAAGGATGCAAATACTCTTTGGCCATGGCACTTACTAAAGTTAATACAGATTGCATCCATAATATTTAATTATAGTTACTTTTTGCAATAGAAAGAAAATTATACAATAAATGTTTTTTTTAAAACTGAATTGTAAACAACTTGATTGGACAGCCCAATCACCAGTTGTAAAACAAACATAACCAAACAGATAGAAATCCAGTTGCTGAAGTATTCTTAAGTGTCCTGTCTTTCTATTCAGAAATGCACAATCAATTTAAAAAAAAATTATAGTAGACCCAAAAAAAAATACAGAAAAAAGAATGAATAAAAAGAAATACAGAGGCCTTATGGACATTATGCAGAACTGTCAAGAGCTGAGAATCATGTTTATCAGCAATACGATCAATCATACTGATAGTAAGTATAAATGTCAGATCTACAGTTTTAGAAAACAAACCCAAAGTTATAGTGTCATACTCTGTGTACCAATAAATGATACTCATATATTCAAATCAAATGGATCTTACCCTTTCTCAAAAGAGTAAATGTTCATTTCATACAAAAGTGTGCACAGAAAGGACATAGTATGTAATCAAACAGAAAGAATAAATAAATAAAAAAGTAAGAACCAGGTAGAAACAGACAAAACATAATCTTCCATAAGTCATTCAATTAAGTCACAATAAATATAATGGATATCATACATTTTACTGGGAAGAGCCAGATGTAAGCAGAATCTCAGAGATGTTCTGAAAACACCTGTGGAGTTTGAATTTTAATGCAAATCAGCACTATGATATAGCACAGCGGCAGTTTACGTACACCTGTAATGTTCACACAAGAACAAAATGAATTCCCATATCCCCCTCAATGGCAAATCTGACAAAATGAAGAATGCCAGATAGAAGAGTTTTCTAGATTCTTCAAGAGAAAATGAAGATTCATGCCCTCTGCAAGCTAATACAGACATTAAAACGCCCAACCTACTAATAAGGAAATGAAAAGGCATGTTACTACAGATTCCGCAACACATTACATTTATACCTAATCAAGTAAACATTACTACATACAAAAAGGAAGTAAACTACAATCTACAGCACATACTTTATAGAGTAAAACAAAAAGCAAGTCCAGCTAAGACATCCTCACGCAAACAACAGCTTTCCTAATAAACAACTACAGTAAACTGCATGTAACATAGTCGCCACCCTTACCATAGTCTAAAGTAACAAGGATGTAAGGAACAAAACAGCAAACTAGCTTTGGCCTAATAACCAACAGTGAAATTTAAGAAATATTTGGCAATATACCAAAGGTAAAATCATCCTTCATCCAGCAAGAATGCAGTTCAAGACCAACAACGGGAAGTACAACACCATAAAAAGTCCTATAGAAATGAAGGCAGTATTACTAAACATATAACTAGAAGAAAATGAGGATTTCAAAACTGATAAAAAAATAAACAAATACAAGGCATATTGAAATAACATCTGAAGAACTGTGAAGTCCTGCAAAAACAAAAGGAAGATGCAATACAGGAAAAGAAATACGGTGGATTATAAACATGTCTGAAAACTGAAATGTTGGCAGAAAAGCAAGACAAAAAAGACTGCAAATCCTGGAGGAGAGTAAATCTCAGTGATTGCCCTTCTCCTTTAAACGTCTCTTTTTGTCAGGGGGAAAGCCCCCCATCTACCCCCCTAATATATATATATATATATATACCAACTATGAGATCCCCATACCTCAGAAAAAAAGAGAATATTCTAGTAAATAGCCATCTTGGTCTTACTATACGTAAGTCTGTTCTTTTGGCCATTCAGTCTCAGTGTTTCAGCACTCACTGTAGCGGGTCCTGACATTTCGAATGGTTACTGAAATGTATACCTACAGAGGTTAAGAGCTGAAAACACAAGTGTTTTTAAAGACAGTTGGAAGATATAGAAGGGGTTAAAGATATTAATCTTCAATCTGCTTACAGTATGAGTCAGAACATGTCATTTATTTAGTCAGACTGCACTCCTAGGTTGCCACTGAAAAGAGGCAATTCTTCTTAATAGTTTTAACCAGTTATCAAATGAATCAGCTTAAGCAAGGTACGAGGTACATATGCTTCAGTCTGAACATCTTGTTGGTTCCTGTAGTCAATGAAATAAATAAAACTGAGAAAAGAAACACAGAGCCGAAACTGACTGCCACAGCATTACTGGTGCCTCCTGGTACCTTGGCTCCTGCCTTCATGGGATAATTGCTTGCACCACTTGCAGTCATTCATATACAAACACTTTAATTACCTTCAATTAACCTTAAAGTGCTAGTGCATACACTAGTACAAAGATTTACAACTTGCATACAAGGTACTAATACATGCGCATGAGACTAATGAAAAACGTCCATACAACAAATATGAAAGCCTATCCCATCATGCAATTTTGAACGTTTACACATTAAGATTTAATTAATTCTAAGTTCATGCCCTTGGGATACAGGGTGTCATAACTGATAATGAATCTTGCATTAAGGCATTCATTAAACTATTCTTATTCTTTTTTCTGTTTAACCAGTATACAATAGAATACCTAACTTCCAAAATATTAGTAAGATTACCAAGCAGTTGTTATTCTTTTGGCTTTTCCCGGTTAGGGGTCGCCACAGCAGAACTCCGGTCCGCTAATGATTGACAGCAGATTTTTTATGGGTGCCGAGGTGCCAGCTTGACGCCCAACCTTCAACAAAGGCACGCCCATTCTACGCATGTCTTTTGAATGCCACTTGACCGCGGGGAGGACATGCAGACTCCACACAGAAGGCGCTCCAGCCGAGATTCAAACGGGAGAACCTCTTGCTGTGAGGCAACAATGCTACCGCTGCACCACCACGGACTTTAAACATTTCAGACTAACCCAAGTATGAATACCTGAAGGCATCCTTGGTCTGCTTTTCAGTACATCAGATAATAGACTTCAGGTACAACTGCCTACTTATTATCTCAAAGGCAACTGGCAAACCAAGGTGTTTTAGTTATTCCTCATGGAAGCCCTTCAATCAGAAGTTTTTCATGGTTTAAAGTATGACCCTAGAGTTCAACAGACACCATCTGCCCACTGTTCTCCCCTAATCACCTTTGCTATGTACAGCACTGTCCTTATAACCTCAGGCTGAGGTTGAAACCCAATGCCAGATTAATGATCTGCCCCAGAAAGTCTTACTGGGGAATCCAGAGTTTTATTCAAAACTTGCCTTTAGCTGTCAAAGCCTAATATTACTCCAACAAGTCAAGAAAATAATCGTTCTACCCATAAACTAAAAGATAATAGCTTGTATTTGCAAACAAATTAAAAAAATAAGCAATTCCATAAAGAAAATGTGTACCACTTTAATTCTGGATTTGCATTATTGGTGCTTTATTAGATAGGCCGGAGCTCTTGTTTAGGAAACAGACCTCCATGTCTGTTATATATTTTCAGCAAATTAATTACTTGTTGTTACTCTGCTAGAACATATGTGAAATATTAACATGTGAAGTACTCTAAGGTTGTTTTTGCTACTTATTTATATTTTCATTATATGCCATTGTATAGTATTGCTTTTGCCACCAAATAATCGCCAAAAGTAATGAGCTGTGAGTATAGTCTGAAAGCATTTTTCTTTCTCTGCAGAACTATGGTGACCTCACTTCTACAGAGGTATAACCATTTTGCAGTTTCATGAATAGAAACACATGACATCATCCTAATTTCAACTCATAACAGAGGCTTCATATTAATATTTATCTGTGAATAAAACAAAAAAAGTAAAACATTTATGAAAACTACATGACAAGTTAAATTATAAAAAGTCACTTCCTTATAAAACTTCACTTGCAGTCATTAAATACTGTTAAACACACAATCATGTCTGACTAGATTAGATGTTACTAATATAGTTCATGTGAGAAATAATCATAATGGACTGAGTTTAGACTTAAAATAAAATAAACTCTGTTCTTCAGCTATTATAGTTTCCCAGCATGATACAATGACGTGAACAGCCTAGCTCAGGAAAACTTCAAGGATGACCTGGGTTGTTACATTGCAATCAGTTGCATTTTTCCACCTGCAAATGCTGTTCCTGGGCCTTTACAAAAATATATTTGTTAATATCTTTTCAGAACAAAGCCCTTAGGAAATACTTTTTCAAGGGACAGCAGCAGTGCAGGGTAGCATAAATATTTTAGTCCACATTCCAGTCCCTGTATTCATAAGGGAATTAAGAATAAAAATACTATTGTTGTGTATAACCAAAATTCTTCTTTGTAATCTGTAATTTACCATAGGTTTACATGCTCAGCCATACCAAATAAGTATTATTACTTTTCCAGTGTATTGACCCTGACCTGCATTACATTTCAAATTTGTATAGTTGCATGCTGTGGGAAATGACCTTGGGAGATCCTTGTCTGCATAAACCGAATGTATGCTTCCCCTGAGATCCTATATCATACAAGAACATAAACATGCTAACATGGGAAAAAACAACTTTCTTTAAATCTGATCCAAAATCCCTAAAAACGTCTCAGTGAAAAAGATGTAATTGCTGAATGCACCAAGTATTTCCCAAGAGAAGCTGATACTGTGTCTATTGCACACATCATTTTAGCTATTTCATACAGCAGCACACAATATTATGCTGTTTACGTTTGTTTCTGTCAGACATCATTAAAGAAAGATAAAACATGTTGTTTTCACATTTGAAATTGTCGTTACATCTAAGCCAGCTAGTAACAAAAATGTATGCATCATTTTCAATACAAATATGGATCCTAAACTGCTAAAGCTTTGCATGTTTTAATTACCTTGTCAAACATTCTTAACTGAAGTGCAGATTTGTACTTTGTTGTTAAAATATTAGCATTATAACTATAGAATACCATCAGCAGTTCGCATCGTACTGAGTGATGGTGCTGCGTGGATAAGGGTAATGCCATGTTCAGGGACCTTATATGGATGCTATAGGGCCCAGCATGGGTAGGGAAGGCTGGACAATTTGCAAGGGTTCTCCTTCACTGAAGCATGTTGGGGCACTGGCACAAACCACCCTTGTGACTGATTGGATGATGACACCTCCAGCAATCTCATTGGGTAGACAATTGTTGGCAGGTAAAAGGAGGAAATATGTCTAAAGAAACATACCATTTGTTTAGCACAACATGCTTGTTTTTGAACAGATAATTCTTAAATTTTATTTTATAACAGGTCTGAATTTTAGAATTTTTTCGTAAGAATGAAATACAGCTATCCTAGAGAGTTCTAAATATTTGGACACAAGTTTCAAACTAAGATTATAGTGTTACCTTGAATAACACACTGGCTGGTGGATTTTTTCAGGTATGTCAGTGGTCTTGGATGCAGTTTTGCAAAAGGGAGGATTCTCTTTAAACTACTACACCTTTGAGAGTCCACATCTGAAAGGTAGTGCCTAAAATAGGCAGATCTGCAAAAGGATGTTTTAAGTTATCTGGTTTGTGTACCTCCACCTTACATGTCTTTAAAGTTGGTGCAAGAATTTAGGAGAAATGTGCAGCCCAGAATGGGCTTTATAAGAGAAAATAATGTGAAATGCAGAAGGTGGGATTGCTGTAGGTATGAGAGTCACTGATGGGTGATCTGGCATATTTCAATATGCAGAGCTTTACAGCTAATGAAACAGAACAATTTCAAAGTGATTAAGGATGGAAGCTGAACAGCAGCATGACTCAGGTGTGCACTGCTCCGGGAACTGACCCAAATCTATATCATAACTCTCGAGTAGGTAGGCAACTTTCTACAGAGAGGTGTTGCTGATTGTTCCAGGTGAATTAAACTGGCACATCACACAATGACCATTCTCTGTAAGTGTAACTTTTGTTTTCACTTCCAAGGAGACTAACAATTCTGCCCAACAGAGATTTTCATTTATCTCTAACAAGTTCTGCTCACAAAGTCCTTAACATCTACCCAGCTGCAGAGCTATGTAAAAAAGTGTACCTTTCTGGTGTCACACAAATCTGTTTTATGCATGTTTTCTATGCAGTGCCTTTCCCAAATTTCCCCATCTGAAGCATATTCACCTGTTAATGCCTTCTTTTCATGGTAGTCTGAGTGTATAGTAAATCTTCCAAAGTGTCTAGGCTCATATTCATCAGGAAGCAGCCTACAAAGGCAGATCTACAAAGGACCACAGACTAACTTGAATACAAGGCAACTTGTACGTAGCGCAGCCTATGTGAAAAGGTGAGAAGTTCTGCAAGTTTTTCTAAAAGATATCACATCATACAAATTTGAAGCAAATACTTTATAATGCCAAGATGTTTCTGAGAATGTTTACAAAAGTTGCTTTTCAATCATTCCATAAGTAGGACTATGCAAATTCTTGCTTATTTTCTTGGAATCATGATTTTGAAATTGTTGTCTTAACAAAAAAAAAAACTATATCAGAATTTTTTGTCATGTCCAGATATTTCTAAGAATGTTTACCAAAGTTGCGTTTCAACCATTCCATAAGTAGAACTATGTAAATTCTTGCTTATGTCTTTGGAGTCATGATTTCCATATTTTGAAACTGTTGTCTTAACAAAAAGAAAAAGAAAAAAGAAAAAAAAAAACAGAATTGTAAATGACAAAAAAGTGTTGCTTGAAAACTAAAACTGAAAGTCAGTTTGACTGAAAGAACAGACGTCTGAAATATAAAATCTAAGATGCTACATGTTGGAACACTTCTGCTGGCTGTAGCAGAATGATACTAGGTTGAAATAAAGTATTGCACAGTGAACAGTTGTCATTGCAGGATTAGTTCAGCCACACAATGTGAATAAATTAACTTGGGGTTGGTGGTGAGGCACATTGGAGTTAAACACTCACAAACGCATGACTTAGATCTAGTTCATACAACTGAAAACACAAAAGATTGACAAACTAAAGTCAAGCCAACAACTATATCGAAATGTACAACATCAAAATAACACAAAGTCAAACAAAAATGGCTTTTTTACAGTAGGGAAATGGCCAGTTCAGCAATCAATTATTGAGCCTCAATCTCACACAATAGATCTACCATTTATTTCTATGCTTCATTGTTGTGTACACTGTAATCTTTCCTGTTTAATGTTTGCCTCTCAATAAAATGGGCAGTCAACAGGTAAAGATGGACCTCACATTGACATCTTGTTATGGTTCACTGCCGGCTGCAGTAGGAAATTTCATCTCCATATTAATCCAGTGGTTTTCATCCTCATGTATATGGTCACACGTGCAATAATATTTTGTTGGATAATGGAATCACAAGTCTCTTGCTCATGTTCACTAATGTGTGCATGTGTGTGTGTGTGTGTGTGTGTGTGTGTGTGTGTGTGTGTGTGTGTGTGTGTGTGTGTGTGTATGTGCGTGTGTGTGTGTGTGTGTGTGTGTGTGTGTGTGTGTGTGTGTGTGTGTGTGTGTGTGTTTGTGTACGCGTGCATGCATGCGTGTGCACTTTGTTTATGTGTGTATGCATCTCTGGGTGTCTCTGCAAGTGTATATGCAAGTGCGTGTGTGTGTGTGTGTGTGTGTGTGTGTGTGTGTGTGTGTGTGTGTGTGTGTGTGTGTGTGTCTGTGTGCGTGCATGGTGCATGTGACTTTGTGGGTGTATGCAAGCAAGGGTATCTGTATGTGTGTGTGTGTGTGTGTGTGTGTGTGTGTGTGTGTGTGTGTGTGTGTGTGTGTGTGTATACATGCATGTCAAAAATGTCTTTCAAACCTCCCTTCAATTTCATCTACTACCAGCTCTGATCAATAACATTATCGTTAGAACAAATACTATACTTATATATATTAACACTTTATGACTTGTACTTTTACTTATATTATCTGTATTACTTTTGACTTTATCTATATTTTAACATTATGTGTTTGTTAAACATATACTCCCTGATTTTGTATTTGTATTTTAAATTGTATAGTTATGCTTTTGTATACTGTATATTCCATATTTTATTTATGTTAGATTCTGTTAACTGCTTTTGGAGCTTTTCTCCCTGGGCCTCCACTGAAAATGGGCTCTGATTGGTCCAGTGGACTTCCCCAGTCATCAAACTGGAAATACATAAATAAATGTGTGTGGTATGTGTGTGTATGTTTGTGTATATGTATGTGTGTGTGTGCGTGTGCATTGTTTGATTAGTTGCTTCACTTAAAATGATTGTACATCAAGTGTCCATTAACAGGCAACCACAGCGGAACATCCTTTACTTATATACTACGTTGTTGTGCACTTTGATATTCTTAGTTCAATGCTTAGCCTCTTGATAAAATGGGCAGCTGAAAAGCTAGGACACACCCGACTTTGACATCTTGTCATGATTCACTACTGACTTCAGTGGTAAGTTTCATCTCCGTATTGATCCTCTTGTAAATGGTCACATGTGCAATAATATTATGTTGAATAACAGAATCACAAATCTTCTGTTCATGTCCACTAATGTGTGTATGTGTTTGTGTATATGTCTGTGTGTATGCTTGCGAGCATGACACATGCATGCGTTTGTGTGCAAGAGAGTGTGTTTGTGTGTGCAGGTGTGCAGGTGTGTGTGTGTGTGTGTGTGTGTGTGTGTGTGTGTGTGTGTGTGTGTGTGTGTGTGTGTGTGTGTGTGTGTGTGTCTAAATGCAGGTGCATGTGTTTTCTCTTTGAATAGTTGCTAAACATAACATGATCATACATCAAGTGTCCATTAATAAGCAACCACATTGAAGGATGAACATCCTTCAGCTCCTTCCCCACTGGGAGATCTAACCCAAGAATCAGTTGTTTACACTTTGATAGACAACTTCAGTTGACCTATGTAAGTTTACAAATAGAGATATCATGCAACGTAAATTGCCTTATATTTGATTGTGACAGCTAAGCAGTTAAGCAAATATTTAATTTTATCAAAGGAAGGTCCTTCCCCTTTAACTTTATTAACTTCTTTGAAAATGCAACTGAAGCAGTTGATAGTGGTTATACAGTGTATACAATATATCTAGACCTGGCCAAGGCCTTCAACACTATTCTCCATGCAGGCAATATTGATAGACTTGTAAATCTGAATATAAATCTTTATGTTCTGCAATGGATAGCTAACTGATTGTCTGACAGAACCTATGTGGTTAGAGTAGCAGGTACCATTTTTGAAAGCAAAAAAAGTTACCATTCTGTACCACAGGGCTCAGTATTTGGGTCCCCTCATATATGACATTTATTTCTCAGACCTTCAGGGCAGTACATCTGGCCTATGATTAACTAAGTTTATAGATTAGTATAAACTGGGTTTTATTCACTCTTCATCTGACTCACAATTGTTCCAACATGGTTGAGAATCCATTAATTCCCATGTTGCAGGGAATGCCAAAAATCCATAAGGCCCCACTGACACCTCCATTTAGACCTACAGTATCAGGGGGAAGGTGGCAAACTGAGCCACTATTAATATATATTTAGAAACAGTTGAGACCTGTTTTAGATCAGTATGGGGTAGTATTAAGGGATAGTGAACATTTTTTAGAAGATTTATACAATAATCTTAAAGAAAGCGATAATAGAGTACCCACATACATGGTGACATTAGGCATTCAGTCTTTGTTCACTGTGATTCCGAATTTAGAGGGTATACAGAGGGTGAAGGATCTTCTATGGGTGAACAGCACTTATTCCATTGATAAGATAGAATTTATCTATTTTGTACTTGAGTTGGTATTAGAACATAATGTTTTTATTTTTGATGGGGTATACTACCTACAGACTGCTGGCGTAGCTATGGGCACTTCCTGTGCCAATAGCTAAATAGCTATGCCAACATAGTGATGGGCCAATGGGAAAGCATTTATGTCATGGGTGATGGACAGTACAAACAATATATAAGACTGTTTCATCATTTTGTGGATGATATCTTTATTCTTTGGACAGGAGATCAGGAACAATTAGAGACCTTTTTCGATTATTTACAAAATAGCACCACATTTCTTACATTTAATTTAAACTTCTCTAGAGAGAAAATTTAATTTTTGGATATCAAAGTAATTCATAATTCAGATGGGCAGTTTAATACTAAACTATATAGGAAGGGATCTTATAGAGTCCCGTATCTATATCATACAAGTATGTACCCCCTCACTCCCCATGTTTTTAGAAACGTAGTTAGAGGGCAGGTTATGAGGACACCCAGACTTTATGCCAGGGACTGAGAATCTGATGCTGAGATACATGAAATGAAAGTTGATTTTTTGGTGAAGGGGTACAAGAAACAAGATGTTGATGAGGCAATAATATTAGCCAAAAGTAAAAGAACTACAAGTGCTAAGCCTTATTTTTCATCTCAGTTAGTAGTTATGAAAGGAAGAATGTTACAGTTCCCTTAGTTTATAGCATGGATGTTGATCAGATAAAATAATTTTTTATGAGAAACTGGCATATACTACACACTGACAGAGAGATCAGTGCGATGGTGGGGAAATCTCCAAGGTTTTTGTATAAAAATAAAAAATCTCTTAAAAGAAGACTTTGTTACCCTATGAATAATGATAATATTCATTCTAGATCAGATAATTAAGTGTGTGATAGTGTGCTTTTTGTTGCTGTATAAATGAATCAGGGACTTTTTCACCCTGACACAGGTATAGTTTATACATTTACAGCTGCAGCTAACTGTGAAACCAAGAATTTGATATATCTACATTTTTAGTTATAGAGACTATTAAAGATAGTCCCAAACAAGGGGACAATGTTAATGATACAGAATTTGTTGAATTGAGATGTATTTTTAAATTAAGATCACACTTGGAACATGGATGAATATGTATCTATGAAACCTGTTTTGAAAAGAAGGCTGAAAAGGCGATTTTTTTTTAAATGCCTTTTCTTCTGTTTTGATTTCATAAGTGTTTTATTTATTTATAACTGAAGGTTCTTGCTGTGTATGCAGTAGCTTATCAATTTGTGTTATGCCTGAGAAGGAGAAAGCTGGAAAGGTGATTTTTACATGTCTTTTTTGTTTTGTTTTCATGTTGTTGTTGTTGTGTCTTTCGGCTTTTTCTCGGTTAGGGGTCGCCACAGAGGAACTCCAGTCTGCTAATGATTGGCAGATAGATTTTTACGTGCCAAGTTGCCAGCCCTGATGCACAACCTTTAATGAAGGTACGCCCATTCACACATGTCTCCATGCAGAAGATGCTCTAGCTGAGAATCGAACCAGACAGCATCTTACTGTGAATAAATATATAGTGTGGAACTATATATATATATATATATATATATATATATATATATAAACTCCTGAATTTGGGGGACACAGTGTACATGTCAAGTCAAACTAAAAGTTAAAGTAATAATAAAATACCACCAAGACCACCGATCCAAGAAGTAAGCGAATTTAATGAAACACTTAGCGGCTCGGCTTACACAGCCTTCTAAGAGTAAAAACACTACAAAATACTGTTTGCTTATATACAGCATATTAAACAAAGCAATTAATCAATTAAGCATACAATTCAAATCACATACTTCCAATTACATTCTTTGTTGAATCCCTGAGGCTCCAAAGTACCATACTTTAAAATCAGCAGGGTTTCTTTTTTAGAGTTTGTTTTTTAAAGACACACATTCACCTATGGCAACTTGCAAGTTTTCCAAAACACAACCTCTAAGAGAATCAGGGTTAGCGTTGTCTGCTATCAAAAATGGCTCCCAAGGGGACTCTCTTATTTTTTATTTTTTATGTCCCTAATATGTTCCTGCAACCGGACCCTAAAACTATAAGTTTCCCCTATGTAAAACTTCGTAACATCCACATCTCAGCACATACACTAACCCTTCCATGTTACAACTGTATTCATGCCTAGCTGTAAACTTGATGCCATTAATATAGGGAAAAGAGCTTACTATATATTGGCAGATGGAACAGCCATTACATGGAACAGTGCCTTTATTTATGCTCAAGCTCTGAATACCATTAACATCTGGTAAACAAAATTGGTTATATACCAGAATGTCAGACACAGTCCTAGCTCTTTTATATGCAATATTCACAAGATCAGGTAGTATAGAGCTCATAATGTTATCCCTTAGGAGCATAGGCCACAAGCTGTGTGCTTTTTTAACTATTTCCTCAGTTATAACATTATAAGTTGTCACAAAGAAAACTTTCTTCTGCTTTCCATTGTTCACAGCTGTATTGGTAGATTTATTTCCACCAATAAACAAACATTATATTTTCCACTAGCATGGACAAAATGAGAATCTCCCTGAGAGTTAACAGAATACCTCATGTCCATAATTTTTTGTTTAGCTTCCCTGACCAGCTGGACATCATAGCCTCTTCTAATAAACATTTTTTCTGCTTCAGCTATCTCTAAATCAAAGCTCATATCAAGACTACATAGCCTATGAATTCATAAGAATTCATTGTAGGGCAGCACATTGACCAAATGTTTGGGGTGACAACTATTCCCATATAAAATACATTTCTATGTTCAAATTTCCTGTGGAGACTAGTAGTAAATCCATCTAAGGCTTATATCCAAAAAATTCACTCGTGGGCCAAGTTGTATACCATCAAAGCTTAACCCCATAGTATTAGCTTGTAAGTCATTAACAAACCCAATTTGGGGGCCTCTGTCTGGCTTCCTTGACATAAAAAAATAAGATCATCAATAAATATAAAATATAAAATAACTTTTAATCTAAAAAAAATCATGTCTATAAATAAAGTCATCTTCATGTTTAGCCATGACTAACTTAGCATACATGGAGGAGAAAGCCGCTCCCGTGGCAGTGCCCTGCAACTACTGGAAAATGTCTCCATTGAACATAAAAAATTATTTTTTAAACAGAACATAACTAAATGTATCAGAAAATGAGACATAGGGGAGTTCCCCAAAAAAATGGAACAAGGCCTGAATCCCTATTTCATGCTTAATATTAGTATATAAACTTTTGATATCCAAACAGAGCCAAAACATGTCCATATTCCAAACTTCACCCTTTATTTTGTTCAAAAAGTCCTGGCTGTCCCTGAGGAGGCTGTACTCATAATATATTTTTTAAGATGTTCATGTAATAACACACTTATATTCTTCAAAAAATACCTCTGTGCAGACACTTCAGGTCGGCCACTAAGGTTAGTTAAACCTTCGTGTGCTTTAGGTAAGCAGTAAAAAACTGACATAGAGCAGTTTTCCACTCCATACTTCTTTTCCACATCCTTAGAGGTGAATACCTCAGCCTTAGGCCTTTGTCTAACAAAAGTTGGTACTGCTTAATAGCTTCAAAGTAATCAGATACATCACATTTTCTATAAATGTCCACATTATTCAGATGTTTATAACACATCTCTAAGTATTGTGTGAAGTGCACGATTACTATCTGGTTGCCCTTGTCAGATGGTTTAACCACCCATCTTCTATCATTACAAATTCCAATAGGGCTGCCATTGCTGCTTAGTTACATTAAAACATGTTAGATTTATTCTACATACAGGACCAGTACAGTTTTCAACCTCAAAATTAAGAGTAGCAAAATATCATTGCAAGGTATTATTTAGAAAAGGTGGAATAAAAGAGCTTTTAACAGAGATCGCATCAGTATTCAGTTGGCAATGGGCATTAAAATCATTCTCAAACAAATCTTCCTGAGATGACAGGCATGAATAAAAAGAATCCTCATCACTACTTTTATAACAGTCATTAAACACAACCCCTCCCTCTTGTTTAAAGTAGTACATTAAATGCAGTTTTCTGCTAAAAGAAAATATTTCACTTTTAAGTACATGTAATCTCGGTAAGGCAGTTGGTATAAATTTGAGACCGAGACAATACAGACATAACCACATCAGAAATTTCATGTTTGGGCAAATTTAATACATGTAAATTATCGCAAACTACGTTAGTACCAGTGTTTTGTCTTGTTGTACTGTCCCTTCTTATTATAGTTCTTTTGCTGGCCGCATTCACTGCGGCCCCATTTTCTGTTGTAAGTCTGGTCTAACAGAACTGGAACTACGAAAACAGTTCTGCATGTCTTTCGTATTTTGTGCTTTAGGCAATGCTGGAAATTGTTCCACACTCCCCTCAGCTGTAGCACTCACATCTCCGTCTTCAGAAGCAGCAGAAGAAACTGAGGAAGGAGCCGAAACATTTTTACCCCAGCTAACATCATTGCTACCATTGTTACTTCTGCTTCTAGATGACAAAGATCGGTTATTTTTTTCTTTTCCAAAAAAACGCTTTATCAAGACTGTAATCCTTAATGTCTCTATTAATTTTGTAGCTTTTACTCTCAACTAGTAATTCTTCAAAGTCCACAAGTCTGCCATTAATTTCTTCCAGCATACTCGTCAGTTTAACAGATGTTAAAAGTTTATCAAGTTCAACACTCACCATTCTGATTTCTTCTTTAAGCCTTCGCTTCTTTAACTCATCCCTCTCAATTAGGATGCATATCCATTCAGTGGATATATATATATATATATATATATATATATATATATATATATATATATATATATATGAAAACTCCTGAATTATGGGGCACAGTGTACATATCAAGTCAAACTAAAAGTTAAAGTAAACCTTTTTGTCATTCAGATCAACAAATGCAATGTATCACTGGATGAAATTTCATTGCTTCAGGCTTGTGTGCATTGAAAAACAATTTTCACGAGAGGGTGAAGGAAGCATATAATGGAAGAAATTCTAGACAGTACAGATATAAAACCACATAGATAACTTACCCACCATTTTTAAGATAGGATAGCAGCATAACATAATTTACAGTTCCTGTACTTGTGCAAGTAATAATTTAGTTCAGATTGCATAACTTCAATAGTCAGATGGTTGGTTAGATGTCAGTGTGTGTCTATAGTGCAATTGCTTTTGTAAGCATATTGGCAGAAAAAAATGTTTTACTAGATCATTTAGCTTTGGGAGGGCCTACATTGTAAATGAGCTACTTTGTTTTACACTTTGATGTTGTGAATTTCCTGCATGACAGCAAGTTATTTAAGGGCCCTTGTACAATCCACAACATTTAGCCACTGGAATTGACATTCTCTTAATTTTAAGAACTAGATACTAGTAGTTTTGTTCTCGCTGGGATATATGCATGAGACATGCCTATCTGTGTTCTCTTTTATGTGTGTGTGTGTGTGTGTGTGTGTGTGTGTGTGTGTGTGTGTGTGTGTGTGTGTGTGTGTGTGTGTGTGTGACATGTTCCTCATACCTCTTAAGAGCAAAAAATCTGGACAAAACCATGAGTAATTGGGGGATAAAGACCCAGAAATTGGGCCAATTTTTAAGTATTGTGCTTACAAACTTAGAAAGTTGATAGAATAACATATTTTGCATTAGTATGAATTTTATAAAAGATATGAAGTCTAAAATTCAAAATTTTGTCATAATGTTCTTACTTCACTCCTTAATGATCTGCCAGTTAATTGCTAGAAAACCACGATTTTTGCAGGATGAGGCCATAAATACCAAGCATAAATCTAGACATTCTGCGAAAATCTGGACAGAGAGGTATGAGGTACATGTGTATGAATGTCTGTGCCTATGTGTCTGCAGTGAGTGGGTATAAGTTCTGGAGTTAATAAATTGGACTCTTATGGTTAGAGTTCCTATTAGATGACCGAAGATGCATTCTATCGAGCGCGTCTTGGTCGAACTTAAAACAACGAAAAGGGAAAGAACTCACTTGGCCACTTCCATTACTTTACCGTTTTCAGCACTGTAGTGCCACCTCGGAGTTAGTATATTTAGGTATGGGGGTGGGGGGGTGAAGCCCCCCACTTTATGTATTCTTTCAATTTTTTTTTTCTTTTTTGGAACAGCGATTTTTTTCCCTT
The DNA here is from genome assembly GCF_019279795.1 of Protopterus annectens. Classification (NCBI taxonomy): domain Eukaryota; kingdom Metazoa; phylum Chordata; order Ceratodontiformes; family Protopteridae; genus Protopterus; species Protopterus annectens. The sequence continues at coordinate 475,468,664 of NC_056746.1, forward strand.
GGAAAAAAAATCACTGTTCTGAGCTTTCGAGATTGTAGGCTTTTGCTTACATGGAGTCGATTATTCATCATTTGCTTTTTTAAGTGTTCAATGATATAATATAGACCCTTATGGTCACAACCTCATTTTTGAAGCTTTTGAAGGAAGCCAATAACTAACTTATTTTGAATGTAAGAGGAGCTCATTCCATAAGCTTAGAAGTTCTTTTTTTATATAATATATCTGTCATGTTGTTCTTTCTACTATTGTACTTATTTATGTTTTGTGTAGGTTCTCTGACCATATATTAGCTCACTGTTTGATTTGCACACTTTCATACAGGATTAGATAATTTCTGAAGTCTTTTCGAATAGTTTTAGTCTTCTAGTCCTATGATTTTTTTTTTGTAGTCAGTAAACTTTGACTTTTTCAAGTTCTATTTGGTGGCTTATTGAAAGACTATAAAATTCAGCACTATATTCAATAATAGGACAGATCAGTGAGGCATAAAGGGATATAATAATCTCACTGGAGGCCTAGACATGTCCTTTAGAATTAGATGGGATGCAGAATATGCTTTTATGGCTTTATAAGATATACTTGTTTAAATTGCTGTCTGCTGTTGTCCTTAGATTTTTACTGATGGTGTCCTTTACGATTTAACCACTTATTTTATAATCATAGTTTTTATTTACAAGCCTTATAATGTAGAATTTATATTTAAGGTTATATGATTATTATGGCACAAGTGAAACATTCTTGTGAACCATCTTGGAAAATCTTTTACTGAAATAATTATATTATTCAATTTGCATCATCAATGTATTTGGTTAACAAGAATGCATTTACCACTTTATATCTGAGATAAAAAGTCTGAAAGGAAGTGACGGTAGAGCAGCACTCCATGTGACACTGCCTGTAACTCCCGTCATGACAGACATACTCCTCTCTCACCCTACTCTGAATTATTGTGCTCTGATTGTGGTGGTGCCAAGGTCAGATGATGTGGGAGAGGTGGTTCTGCTGGGAACAGCCTTCCCAAACATATTATTGTGTTGCAGTTTTAGAACATATGTGCATAGCAATAGTCAGCACAAGCCAGGATTAGTTATAACAGCATGCATAGATATTCCCATTAACTCAAAACACCAGATTTGGAACAGTTGCATAGCAAACAGAACACATGCATATATAGAACCACAGTGGCCATTACAATAGCATGCAGGTTACATTGTTAGCAACAGGCCACCAATGATAGTGTTTCAACATGGAACATGAATAGAAACACATTTCAATATTTGTTGCACAATAGGATATATGTCTCAACAGTAGGTTTAGTCTAAACATACCCATTGATTTGTGTGCTCAGATTATTGTTGCAGATATGGTGAGGGGGAAGATGTCAATTAACAACTATTATATCCTTGCAGTATGAGGTCCTCAGACCTTTTTTTCCTCTTTATGTCTTCCAGGTACCATGTCATGGGAGCATCTCCCTGCTTATACTCCACAGGAGAATGAAATACTAATCAAATATCTTGTGCATCACCACAGAACCCTCTTTGGGCATACGGCCCATGATCTGCAGGGGAGGACTGCCCTGTGGAACAAGCTCATCCACAGGGTAAACAATGTCGGCCTGCATAACCGCAGTTATGAGCAGGTGCAACATCGTTGTGCTGCCCTCATCTGCCATGCCCATCAGCATGTTGCTGCAGTTAGGGACCAGCTAGCCACAGGTGGGGGTCATGCCATCCAGCCCCAACTAACACATGCTGAGAAGCTCCTCACCAGCCTTGGGGCACCTGCCCATCAGCCAAGCCAAGAACCTAATGATAGCATTGTGGAGGTGGGTGCCACCCACGCAATGGACAAGGAGTGTCCAGGTAAGGCCTCAGGGCACATTAGTAAACCACTGTTGCTTATCCATCTTCATCTGTAAAGTATCTTCATGCATATGTCAGATAACATAGTCTGTTGCTGCAGTGTAGTAATGAACAGATGTGCATAATCTCTAGTATTGTGCTTTTGTACTGTTGATGTACTGAAATGCTGCTCCCACCCTGTACCAATGCCACAGGTGTGGCTACTGACATTACATCTCTCATACAACTATGTAGGTCTCTCTGGTATACCTCTTGGGCAGCAGCCTGTAGCTGGTGAGTATGGAGTTTTTTTGTTCAGGTTTGCCAATACACTGGCCATTTTATGGCCATGGTATCTACATGCACACATTTAACACACCTACCCATAATGCATGCTGTACATGTTCACTTATTGTTGCTGTTAACTGCACTGCATCACAGTGGTCACCATGGTGGCATATCAGAAGGGTATGTAAGAGTCCTGCAGTATAAATAACAACCTGTCAGTGCAAGATGTGTGGACAGAGATGAACATAATGGTGTGACAAATGGCCTACAGTAGGGACATGTCTGAAACATTATCATTATACAGTGGCTATAACAGTGTATATACCACTATTACAATGGCAACTGTTACAGATCTACACAACGGCATATCACAATACCACATTCCATAACTTTTACAACCTGTAATGTGATCCTAACATGAGCAATGAATGTGTAATATGGAATCCTATGTCAGGACAACAAATATGGGGAATAGATACCTTAACAAACACTGGAAGCATATGTGTGCACACACTCCAAATAACATATTGTGGAAGCAGCTTTTGAGGTACTGACAGCATTTACTCTTCTTGAGTATGCACCTTCTATCAAGTACAGGGCCTCAATGTCACACCAAGTAATGGTCTGCTGTCCAAGAAGTATGTCCATGACATTTGCAGACTCACCTGCAACAGAGGCACCCGTGGCTTGCACACTTCTTACAAACCATGGAATGGATCCCATTCCCAAAAGGTAGCACTCAGGAGTGGGAAACATAGCCTTACCTCACCATTGCATTTACCATGACAAACAGTGCAGACAGTCATGTATATGACTATGAAGTATGGGACAACATTAATGCAGAAAATAAACAGACGCCCATCCAAGACAGATGACAACACATGTTGCAAACTGGTCATGAAGGCTCCCCAGAAACATGCAGCAACACTGAGGAACTTGCAAGAATGTCTAGCAAGTACTGCCTGTGCAGTACCTGTGTCAACAATTGCCTGGACTCTATATAACTGTGGCCTATGGGTTAGGGTAATCAGATGGAAGTGTTTTCCACAGGAAACATCATCCAGGGCTCTCTACAGGTAGCATATGCATAACATCAATTCTCCCAAAGGCATGTGTTGGAATGTGTAATGGTGTACTGAAACCAAGGCTGAAACCTACAGAAAGCATTAATAAAGATACATGTGCTGTACATGCAACACCTCGCTTCACCTCAGGCCCCACCATCCCCATCTGTACCTTGCTGGTGCCATTGTACACCTTTAGGTTTGCTGTTCATTATCTGGAACTAGGCTGGTAGACATGGTGTTCTGAATTTGGGACACTGCAAAATGACACTCATGTGTGGCCCATATCTGTCAAGCATCTGCAAAAAGGCTGAGGATGGGGAGGGGTGTCATCCTGAAGCACAACAGTGAACTGAAGCATACATCCAAAGCTCGCTAAGAATGGTTGTATCTGAACACAGACAAGGTCATGAATTGTGCCAGGCATAACCCTGACTCCACAGCAATAGTGAAGGCACTGTGTGACCTCCAAGGGCTGTGCACATGAGCTGACCTTGCAATCTGGCAGAGTTGGGGAACATTTGTAGGGCAGAGTGATCAAATAATGGCAAGTGAAGATGGGCATTGCTAGTATACCCCTTCCAGGAATAGTGACTGCTGTAGTTCACTTAACAGGTGCTGCAACAAACCATCGTGTTAAGGGTGTGCACACTTATGCAACCCACATATTGCATGCATCTCAATCAGCATTTGCACAACTAACACATTTTTTGATACTGCATTTGATTACACAGGTCATATGTCACATATCAGATGTGTGTAATGTTAACATATGCAGTATTGTGGCCTCATTGCATATCAGGGAAGAGAGCGGCATGTCAATAAGGGTGTGTACACTCCTCATAGCTACAGTAAGCTTTGAAGGTTGTCAGTGTAATTGGATTTTGTTGCTCATACATGCATTGCTGATGATGAGATCTGCAAATCAGAGGTCAGGCATTCACTATTGACATCTGTCCTCATATCATCCCAGGTATGTGTCAGACAAACACATAGAGGCTGTGAGCAACAGAGCAAACATAATTGCCACACATATACACATTCAACAATGGTGTGTACACTCGTGAGGTATGGTGCACAGTACATACCAGGGTGCTGAACAAGTGCACACCAATACTGTGTACATGGCCACACAGTGTGTTCCAGGGGAAGGGGCATCACCTAATAACACAACTCATGCATCACAAAGATGTATAATGGTGGTAACAGGGATTGAATATAGCTGCAGTGCATGCTGTTGAGTGCCATATGTCATACATGTTGACAGTTGGGTAATGAGAGGTCTGTGTAATATCTTTGTGCCACCTCACCTGTAAATGTGTGTATGTGTGTGTGTGTGTGTGTGTGTGTGTGTGTGTGTGTGTGTGTGTGTGTGTGTGTGTGTGTGTGTGTGTGTGTGTGTGTGTGTGTGTGTGTGTGTGTGTGTGTGTGTGTGTGTGTGTGTGTGTGTGTGTGTGTGTGTGTGTGAGTGTATGTACAGGTAAGTAATGATGTACAGGTCTTAAATTACGTTTTTTGTTTTCCCCTCACAGGTGGCAAGGTGGGTCAGGGTCCCTCCTGCAGGCAAACTGATGTTAGTGCCCATACAGACTCTGACAATGATGATAGGTATGGTGAGGCAGAGGCAGGGTTGTCAATGGCTGAAGTTGTGCCATCAGTTGACATCTCACTGTTATCGACCCCATCCCCACACACAGTCACATTGCCTATACATACCCCATCACCAGTGGCCATAGATGAGGGACAGTTGCTGGGTGGTGACATGGGACAGGGCAGTGTGGTGACTATGGCAACTGTGTCTATACACAGCAGCCATACCCGGATGACCGGCAAGGTACCACACAGGCAGATGTACAGGGGTGCTTGTAGGAGGGCTGCTGGCCATCATGCCCCTGGAAGAAGTGCCACAGCAGGTGCCACCAGACGCATGTTTTGGGCCATCATGGAGGCATGTATGGAGCATTATACCAGAGTCTGAGTACTCCCCAATGTACTCATTCTGCTGTTATTGACAACATCCGTGATCTTGCAAGTGCCCACCATTATTTTGCAGAGGTTCTGGATAGATGGTTGGGTGAGATGGCAGGAATCCTTGACCATGCAATGTCTATGTTACAGCATATGGTGGGAGTAGGGTGACAGCTATGTAGACATAGGTCAGCAACACCAACAGGTGGAGGTCTATGTGGACGTGCAACAAGTCACAGCTGCCTCTGTAGTGGCAGTACCAGCACTTCAGGGGGGCTGCTGTCCACACCACAACACAGCAGGCCATGTGCACATGGTCCTGGCCAGTCAAAAAACAGGGACAATCCACCGGACATTTGTCATCATCAGGGGAGAGTGCCATATCTGGGCTTATACCTGGTAGTGCCCGTGAAACCCCTATGCAGGCACAGTTCTCATGTCCATGGCTGGACACAGTGAACTGCACACCCCGCCATGTACGGTCTGCAGCTGTCCAACAAACTCCTGTATAGGGCAGCCACATGGCCGAACTGTGCACACATACACACACACACACACACACACACACACACACACACACACACACACACACACACACACACACACACACACACACACACACACACACACACATACACATATCACCAACACAGCTAGGACACCTCCATACCTACACAGACCACATCTGCACAACCCAATTGATAATGAAACCCCCTAACACACACATGATGTCAACCAAATGGCTCAGCCTAAGTCTCTGTCAAACCCACAACACACCATGTGCATATGATGATACCTGTGTTACATCCCTGTCATCCATACCATCGATGCAGGGACAGGCTAATATGTTTCTGATGCACAGGGGGAATGTACTAAGGTGTAGCAATATAATGCTGTGTAACATGGTTTCAGCAGGAAAGTGTAATGCTTACATGTCAGGATGCGTAGCTGTCCAGCCATGATGCATTATAGCTGTTATTAACACTGACTGATTGTGGTCTCCATAATGTATTCCATTTGTGTTGTAGGTGTCTATATGTCAGCAGGATGTTGGTCTGCTGTTGTTTCCTACAAGGGGTATGGCACTGTGGTGACACATTGACTGTGTCATATCCTGAGTACAGCTGAACATGAGTAACATGTCTGTATAACATTTACTGCATGTGCCACATGGCTGATAGGTCTGAGGGGGTATACAGGTGAGTGCATGGTGGCTGATGTCAGCAGCCCTTCTACAGTGGACAATAGTAAATGTACTGGGTGGCACACACCACATGTTTGTGTATAACATACACACACACACACACACACACACACACACACACACACACACAAAGGCTTTGGTGTTGATGCAATACACAGATAATACTGTACACATGGATGTACTTACTTTTTCAGTGTACCCATTTTAGCCTATGTAATTCCACCAAGACAAAAGAGGTAAAACATCACATCAGTAAATAATCAGTCTGCTAGTTTAATGTCATTGACAATGGTACTGGCAGGGTATATGTCCCCTTCCCCAATGTGCAATCCTGGAGTTGGCAAACACAGGTGTGCTGGTGTAGGTGGCACAGCCCTCCACTTTGGAGGGTGTGGGGTGGTGTAGAACAGCTTATAGTGTGATTGACATCTACTTAACCTGTTAACATAAACTGTACAATATTACAGCACACTAAGTGGGGGGATACACACAACAATAACCCCAATGAGGGTGACTGTGTCTACAGCATCCACACCCAACTATATATACCAACTCCAGTATCACTGTACAGTTATATATTGGGGAAGAGGGCATTTACACATCTACTACTAGTTTTGATGCAATGAATTTCCACGAGATGATTCCTTTGAAATGTTAGCATTTGCCAGTCAGTTCTTGGACAGATGACCTCCTGGGACATGTATTTTCTGCAAACTAAAGTAGATCCCTTCACATAAACACACACTTACTTGGAAACACTGAGAGTAGAACCGCTGCCTAGGTACTTATTGCTACTAATGTGTTTGGCCTTAATTGCACACACCACACAGCTTTTAGGATGAGGTGTGTCCTGAGTATCTTGTTAAGTGAAAAACATCACCAGGCCTTGTACAGTATGGTAATGGGGGATGTACTGGGTGTTAATGAACCATACATAATACGGCATACTCTCATATACACATTGACAAACACATAATAGTCATAGACACATGTGAGAGACGTGGGTTTATCAGTGCTAACTACCTTGTCAGTGAGTACATTCTGTTACAGATAATTTGCACACAGCACATGCATCATTGGGCTGGATAGTGTAATCATTTACCTGTATGGTTGATAGTGCCAGTGGTCCTCATATAGAGGACCTTGGGACATGTACTGGGGGTACCATGGTGTAAAGACAGTATACCTAGCACTCACACCCCACATTGGATATTTTACACAATGAAACCCATGATAATACTTTGACATACCCACAATAACACATTGACCAAGACTGCAATACAACCCCTTGTCTATCTCATCAGTGCTACTACAGGAATATGCATTTATTGCACGTGCCACAGGGATAGTAGGGTGATGGTTTGTCAAGGCTCTCCTCATGTCAGTAACATCACTATCCCTTATACTGTATGGCATGGTGTATTGTATTTGGAAAATGTGGCCTCAGAATGCTGTATCCTACAAAT
>NC_056746.1:475481497-475503997 GCF_019279795.1 Protopterus annectens
AGTATGCTACTGTATTTCTAAACATAGGAAATGTGTGAGTAATACAACACATGTAAGACTCCAAATTCTGGCCAGTCTGCAGATAGCCCTACAGGTGACAGTTTCCTCAACTACATAACACTGTCATGCCAGACTTTAAATCATGTAGAACAGCCATATACACACAAACCCTGTTAAACCAACATTACTTCAAATGTAGAACAGCAATACGTATGTTCTCTCCCCATGTCTGGAACATACCCCTCCTGTTTGTTGTCCTGTCTCCACAGTGTATGTTGTAAGAGGCATGTCCAACTACCCTCTGTGATGCTGTTTGTCAAGCACCCATATAAAGTCCTGCTCACAGTAAAGTAAAAGGACCAACACCCACATGAAGTGCTTAGATATAGGAGTGTGTTTCAATGCAATTGTCTATAGGAATGATACCACAGCTGTTCCACATCCAATTAGCAAGTGGGGGACTGCAATTTGTACACAGGCCATTAGCTGATCATGAGCATTACTTGCAAAACTCAAGCTGCTGCCTATGCAAAACAGATGTACTTTTCCATATCCACCATAGAGTGAGAGAGAGAGAGACAGAGACAAAGTTAGAAAGGAAGGGAGTAAGAGAATAAGAGCCAAGTGTGTTTGTGTGTGATCTGTGGGTGGAGAGTGGTATCTGGGTATTATAACAGTTGCCTATATTGTTTACTAATCCTTACTGTCACATAGTTATTGCACATGGCTGTACACATGTATGGCTGAGGATTGTCTACAACAGCCTCTACAGTGTTTGAAAACTGTTGGCCTTGTAATGTGGACAATCAGACATATATGCCCTCAATATAATGATGAAGTAGAACCCACACTGCAGTGGATCCTGTTATTCCACACTGCAATGGATCGTGTTATTACACAATCACCCAACAAGATACTGATGACACACACAAACACACTTACCAGTACTGAGTTGCAACCCCCTACCTTACTATGTATTGTGTATCAGGTACAAGCAAGCAAAATCTGAGGGTAATGCTACTCAGTGCTAGAAGTCTAAACCTCAAAATGCATTCACTCGAGGCACCCCTTAAAATGGAGAACATTGATATCTGTGCAGTGACAGAGACCTGGTTCAAGGCTCCAAAGAGTACCCCTGCATTACCAGGCTATAATTCATACCACACCTTCCGGCCACCTAACCTGGACCAAAACACTAAAGGTGGAGGTATGTCCATATTCATTAAGGATATCCACAACTCCAGGCTAGTTGCTCAGCATAATGCATCTGAGATTATCCAAGTGCAACTAACTCTGGGCAAGACCGCAATCCAAACTGTAACTTGCTACAGATCCCCCACCATACCCCAAGATTCTCACTCCTCATTTCTTGACACACTGGAAAATATTAGGGTGCAACCCAACACCCTAATAATGTGTGATTTCAGCTACCCCACCATTAACTAGGGAAACTACCAACTCTTTTGCTCAATGTTTTCTGGAATTCATAAATTCCAATGCCTTGAATCAACTTATCCACACCCCCAACAGGAGCAGCAATATCCTAGACCTGATCATGACCAACATGGGTGACCGGTGTTCCACACCAGAGGTCAATTCCTCATTGGTCAGATCTGATCACAAGCTAATCACCCTAGACATCCACATCCTGCCTCCACCCCCATTAGGGAAACCACCGTAAAAAAATTCTCCAAAGCCAACTGCACGCTTCTTAAGACATAAGTGGCAAACTTCATGACACCCATGCAGACGGACAATAGAGGTACAACTGCTGAATCCTACACAAATGCACTTTATAAGCACTTACACGAGTGCATGGATCATGCTGTCCCTAACAGAACCAATATGCTATCCTCCAAAAAGAGGAAGCCAATCTGGTGGTCCCCTGCCATAAACAAACTCTACAACAGAAGAAAGAAACTGTTGCAAAAAAGAGTAAAATCCCATGATTGGAGGAACTCCCTGGTCAGCCTCAGTGAGAAGCTGAGATCCCTCATAAAATCCTCCAAAGCTAGTCACGAAAACAAAATTGCCACTGATTCTAAAGACAACCACAAAGCATTCTATAGCTATGTCAAGAATCTCAGTGGCAACACTCAGATCTGCTCTGAGTTACATGACAATGTTACAAAATATACAGAACTAACTGATATTGCCAACATCCTGGCAGATAGGTTCAGTGTAACTTTACCCCCACCCACCCCTAAAGGGCTCATCTCTATACCAGAAGAATGCAAAATTCCTGCAATCATGGCTGCACAGGTAAAAACCACACTCTCCAATGCCAAGAACACAGCATCCATGGGACCTGACAACATCCCAGGGTGCGTTCTACATGAACTACACCTAAGCACCATTTTCAATCATTTGTGCACACTGAATGGCACTCAGCAATGGTTATCCCACTCCAGAAAGGGGGAGCTACCATGGGCCCTAGGAACTACTGTCCCATTAACCTAACGAGCCCTGGTCTGCAAGTCCATGGAAGGTGTCATCATGTAACTTATAAACAAAGACATTGGTAATCTCCAAACTCTAGACCCCACCCAGTTCGGGTTTGTAAAAGGCAGATAATGTCTCATAAACCTGATAGATTTCTTTGAAGCAGTCACCAAGCCATAGACAAGGGTAAGGTGGTTCACACAGCCTATCTCGCCAAGGCTTTTGACACCATCCCCCACTCTGGAATTATAGATAAACTCACTAAACTAGGTATATATCCCTATGTCACAAGATGGTTTGCCAACTGGCTCACTGACAGAACCCACACTGTGAAGGTAGCAGACTCCAAATCTGACTTCAGACCAGTGACAAGTGGATAGGGTTACTAACTGTCACACTTTGCAAGGGACAGTCCCTCTTTGGGCACTTGTGTCCTGCAAAAAGTTTGAAAAAATGGCAAATGTCCTGAGATTTTAGGACAAAATTATTTCCTATATATTATGTAATAGTTGCATAAAACAGTTATTCTGTATCTGAAACACCTAAATGTTATAAGAAACAGAATAAGGAACTGAAATGCTACAAGAATAAGCTTTTATTTAGGCAAAAAACTGAAGTTCTGTCCTTTGTACTGGCCATGGGTATGTTTTGCCCTGCAAAATCTGATGTTTGTACCAAAAATGTCCCACTTTGGGCATTTGAAAAGGTGGCAGCCCTACAAGTGGAGTACCACAGGGTTCAGTCCTGGGTCCTCTTCTGTTTGCTATCTACGTTTCTGAAGTACAGACTAACACAGAAGGTCTTTGGCTAACTAAGTTCACAGATGACTGCAAACTAGGAGCCATAATCGAAACTCCTAACAATGTGGACATCCTACAACTAGGCCTCACTGAGACAGATGCCTGTGTCAAAGCCATAGCCTCAAGCTCAATGCCAAAAAGTGCATTTGTATCCACTTTGGTAAAAACTCTGTACCCATGAGCTACCACATAAGTGCTAGTCTACTTAACACCAAAAGTGTGATAAGAGACCTTGGGACACAGGTGAACAGTAGTCTCCCTTTGATAATCAGGTCGCTACAGTAGTCAGGAAATCCTTCTATGTGGCATACCTCATCACAAAAGGTTTCTCATCCAGGAAAAAAATAGGTCATTGTTCCCCTTTGCTCATCACTCATTAGACACATTATACAGTTCAATGCCCTTTTTGGTATGTATCTCACAAGACATCTATAACAACTGGAAAGGCCACAGAAATACCTCACAAAGAGGATTACCAGCCTCAAACAGATACCCTATGCAGACTGTCTCAAAAAATTCCAACTTTACTCCGTCACATATCACCTACTCAGAGGCGATCTCTGCCTAACATACAAAGCTATGTCAAACCCAGAGCTGCTGGACATGTTCCACTTAAAGAAATCCCAATCAGTCTGAGCCAAACACTCTAGAGACCTAAACCTTGTCACCACAATAAACAGAACATGCTGGAGGGATATATTCCTGTCCCAGAGACTTCCCATACTCTGGAACAAACTACCTATCTATATCAAACAAAGCTTCTCATTAGCACTCTTCAAGAAAAATCTTGACGATTTAATGGGAAATAGGAAATTCATCCCAGGGATCACCTCTGTGGCTTACATGTTGGAGAGCTGTCCAAAGGTATCTTTGAAGGTGAGTGATGTCAGCAACAGTGCTAAAGGAGGGATAAGGGAAGTGTAGTATGTGTGAATGTGAAGACACACACACACACACACACACACACACACACACACACACACACATACACACACACACTCTCTCTCTCTCTCTCTCTCTCTCAGGGAAATGCACACATTATCACAGTTGACAGGATCTGGATTAGAACTCCTACCTAACTAGTTTGCTATACTACAATATTACACAGTTATCACAAGCACCACAGAGGTTATATGACCGATACATGAACAAAGGTTTATTTTAATGCGAGTGACATCAGTGGGCATGCTACAGTAGTGCAATGGGAGGTGTAGTGATTGTGAATGGCTTCAAAATCATTAATCTCCACATACACACTCAGACACACACACACACACACACACACACACACACACACACACACACACACACACATTTGCCAGTACTGAGATGCATAGGTTCATTGCTTCACAGTTGTGTAGTAGGTGAATGGGCCTGAAGGCTGTACAAGGCTAGGCAAAATAATATCTTGGCATCAGGCCACATGACAATGGTTTCCAGTGTGGCTCAGGGGTGTAGTCGCTGGAGTGGTCCCCACAGGTGGGTATTGTATTCACCATCCACTCATCTAGGTTACTATTGTGGGTGCCCAGTGATGTGCACTGCTTCCCATGTATGTGATCTATAATCCATAACATGGACAGTGTCTGGATTGCGCACATGCCCCACACGCATGTTCTGTGACATGTGGAAGCGTACTTGAAGTCTCTGGGGCATGTTGAATGGACAGATTGTTATCTTCTGATGTAGCATTCCTGACCTCATTTGGTGAGACTTGGCTATGAAACTGAAGTCATGCTTGCACCTACATTGACAGCATGATACAGGTTTTCAGTGGAGTTAGTGACATCTGTCCATACAGGGCATGTGTATAAGTCATGGTATTCCCTTTGTGGGTTGCATTTGCAGACTCTGCCCTTGTTACAGGCATCCAGTGGGAAACATAGCAAAAGGACCACTGTAAGCATTTATTTGCCTACTGTAGGGTGCCATGTCCTTTTACTTGCTGGATAACACACACTCAGTCAGGAGATTTAACACATCACAGTACTTTATGATGTTAGTGGCACTGTTGTGATCAACAGGCATGTAGTCCACTGCAATCACACCATGGTTACTATCTGTGAGGCAATATCCAGGGAACTACCATGCCTAGCCAAGTGTGTTTGTGTATGAGATGTGGGTGGAGAGTGCTCTCTGAATAATTCAAGAGTTGCCTATATTGTTCAACAATTCATAATGTCATATGTAGGGCTATGAATTGTCTACACCAGCTTCTCTGGTGTTTGACATCTGGTGTCCTCATAAGGTGGACATTGTGACATATACTAGGTCCTCAACATAATAATTTAGCAAAACCCGCCCCACAATGTATCCTGTTATTACACAATCACAGCAACCTCCACACAGGATGCTGATGACAGACACATGCACTTGCCAGTACTGAGATTCAAACCTCTACCTAGTTATGTATTGCTACTACAGTGTACCACATTTATTGCATGTGCCACAGAGCTTATAGGATGAATGTTGTCCCAAGGTACTTCTAAGGTGAGGAACATCACTAGCCCTTGTAAATACTGGCATTGGGTGATGTAATGGGTGAGAGAGCCCCAAACTAATTTTACCCTAAGCACACATATACATTTGCCAGGGTTGAGGTTCAAACCTCTATCTAACAATATTTACAGACCATTATGTTACACATTTACCACATGCACCACTGGGAACAGGTACTTCTAAGGTGGATGATATCTGCAGGACTGCTAAAGTCAGGTTCTGAGATGTGTATTGGGTGTAAATGGGGCCAAAATCTGTGAGGTACACACATACATATGTACACACACAAACACTTGCCACAGATGAGATTCAAACCCATACCTGTGCAGTTACTGCTACTACATTGTTCCACATTTATGGCACACGCCATGGAGCTTATAGGGCTAGACTTTGTCCAAAGGGGTATTTCAAGGTGACTGACATAAGCAGGCTTGCTAAAGTAGGGCAATGGGAGGTGTAGTGACTGTGAATGTCCTCAAAATCATTAATCTCTGCACGCACGCACACAGAGTTCCACAGTTGCCATGTCTGGAATTAGAACTCCTACCTAACTAGTATGTTACACTATAACATTACACAATTATCACATGCACCACAGAGCTTATAGGACTGGCCCTTCTTCAATGGGGTATTTCAAGGTGACTGACATCAGAAGGCTTGCTAAAGTAGGGCAATGGGAGGTGTAGTGACTGCGAATGGCCTCAAAAAAATTAATCTCTACAAGCACACACACACACACACACACACACACACACACACACACACACACAGTTCCACAGTTGCCATGTCTAGGATTAGAACTCCTACCTAACTAGTATGTTACACTATAGCATTATGCAGTTATCACATGCACCACAGAGCTTATAGGGCTTGTCTTTGTCCAAAGGGATATTTCAAGGTGACTGACATCAACAAGCTTGCTAAAGTAGGGCAATGGGAGGTTTAGTGACTGTGAATGGCCTCAAAATCATTAACCTCCAGACACACACACACACACACACACACACACACACACACACACACACACACAGTATTTCACAGTTGCCATGTCTTGGATTAGAATGCCTACCTAACTAATATTTTACACTATAGCATTACGCAGTTATCGCACACACCACAGAGCTTATAGGGCTAGTCCTTGACCAAAGGGATATTGCAAGGTGACTGACATCAGTAGTCTTGCTAAAGTAGGATAATGGGAGGTGTAGTGACTGTGAATGACCTCAAAATCATTAATCTCTATATACATACACACACACACACACACACACACACACACACACACACACACACACACACACACACACACACACACAGTTTTCACAGTTGCCATGTCTGGGATTAGAACTCCTACCTAACTAGTGTGTTACACTATAGCATTACGCAGTTATCGCACAAGTAATAGAGCTTATGGGGCTGAAAATTGGCCAGAGGTTTATTTCAATGTGACTGACATCAGCATGTCAGCATGCGTGCTAACATGGGCAATTGGAAGTGCAGTGTGTGTGAATGTGCCATAAACCATTCCTCTGGAAACACACACACAACACTCAGTCACACACAACTTTTCATTTGACAAGACTGGGTATACAAATGCTAGATGAATACTGATTTGTACTATCATGTTACACAGTTATCACAAACACCACAGACACTACAGGGCTGAGGGCTACCAAAAGCAAATGTTTACAGTGATTGACATCGGCACATCATGTGATATTGGCCAATTGGATGCGTGGTGGGTGAGACAGGCCTCATGATGGCAATCTGTTTGTCACTGTCTGCCTCTCTCTTCCCCACATATCTGTGTGTGTATGTTTGACCTATTATAGTGTGTCAGCCTTGGATATGTGTGAGTATTCCTATCCAATGTGTGTGCAAAGCATGAATAGTGTGCAATGTGTTGTGTGTGCACAGACATCTATAACTGACAGATATGTATAGTCCACTGTTGTTGTCAGACATGGGCTTCATTTCTCCAAGTGTTGGAGCATGCCCAGTATGACCTTTTGCATTGATTGTGTGAATCCGTTCCAGGTAGGTTGTACTCCAGTGCAGGATTTTGTGTTCTACACCTACAGCTAGCAATCTGTCTCTACAGGATATCTGTAGATAGGTTGACAATATGGAGTTACAATGGGCGAAAGATAGTGGGATACTGTAATTATTGTGCCTGTGTTGCTTGTGTTACATGGTTGGTGTTAGCAGAGATATTCAGACATATGTACTGTTTTACACTGTGATGTATTATGTCATCAGCTACTGACAGGTATACTTATTTGCTTACAGTTATTTCCTGGGAAATACAAGATGAATGAAGCTGTGTCCAGTATTGTGGTCTGCAACCTACATATTCTTGCACACTCATGCCATTCTGGAGGGGTAGCTGCAGACACTTGCTGATAGGTCTGTGTAAATTGTCCAGCACCTTGGTACTGCAGTGGCGGAGGATCTCCTGCTTGTACATCTATCGAAATAACAGATCCTGCTATAACCATACCTCTCAGCTGTACAGATTCACCCAGGTTAACCAGAGGCAAAACTCACATATCTGGTCAGTTCCCCTTCACATTGGGGTATATGAGAATGTTTGTAGCCACCCATTACTGGGTTTGCAGGCAGGGGTAGAATGGGCACACATCAGAGTTTCAGACTTCACACACTCCATGGTGTCCATGCTTCTACACCCCCCACTATGTTATTCTATCCTCTTCCTAACATAATGCGAGTGATATCTGAGAAGTATCCCTATAGTTGTTCTTCATCCCAGTGGTATTTAGGGGTTGGTCCACAGTTCATGCAGTAGGACATGGTGGGCATGCTACTGGGATTTGTTGACATGGCCTTGCATTTGTGTACTCTGGACTATGTTATGTTATTAGTTGGGATAACATACATTGGCAGTACGGGTGAGGCACATGCCTTTGACAGAGAACTGTAGGGCATTTGGTAGTGATGCAGGCCATCTGTAGCAGGCCAATACATTCTGTTACTCCTACAGTCCCAGGCTGCAAGCCACTGGATTCCCCTGGGGATGACAGGGTAAGTGTGCAAGGTGTTAATGGCAATAGTTCCTGTCCATATCAATCCATTGTTCTGGATGCTGGCAGGGTGCTGCTTATAGCTAGGGATACATCTACA
This sequence comes from Protopterus annectens, assembly GCF_019279795.1. Classification (NCBI taxonomy): domain Eukaryota; kingdom Metazoa; phylum Chordata; order Ceratodontiformes; family Protopteridae; genus Protopterus; species Protopterus annectens. Next base: position 475,490,380 of record NC_056746.1, read on the forward strand.
TGGGACACCGCTTCAGCATGCTGCATTCTGTGTGTATTCCCATAGTGGGGGTCATACTGTACTCATTCCCAACAGCAGGGATATGACCTGTGATAAACCTGTGTCTGATGGTGGGGTGAGCTGAGTGCATGTGTGATATGGAAACTTCTTGCAGCTGACTCACAGATATAACTGGGACATTCCTCTTATGCTGTCTTATGCGGGGACATAGGCAGTCTCTCATTACTTCATAACTGTGCCTTTTGTGGTCTGCCAGTGACTGGCCAGACTACATCAGTATTCCATACTACACAGACAACTAATGTGCTGCTAACCAGTATATACAATTCCAAAGGTGTGTGTAGTTGACAGTTAAATTTTATGTGCTCTGTCTAGGGTACTTCCACCTGTGTACTGTGTGTATGCCTGGGCCCACATTCATGGCACATCCATCTTTCAGATGGTGACAGATATTGACATCTGAACAATGAGTATGGATGACTGATGAATTTGATCTTGATGGGATGCATTGTGGTTGGCACTGCAGTTGTCAGAACATGGCTCTGTCATCGACAGTACTGGCCATAGGTCACCGGGCCACAACCCGCCATGCCTACATGCTGACCACTTCCACACAATATACAACACACAACAACCCAACACACAGAACCCTGCATATTGTACACATGCAACAATCTATCCTGTAAATTGGACCAGCTCAGGTAATCTGTTCTCCACTGTTATTAGACCCACACATAATTGTTACTGCATTTCTACATAGGATTGGGGGGGCACACCTGACAACTGTAAACATTTGCTATGACTGTACTTGTATTTCAGGTGATCTGTTGGCTTCCATTTAGTTTTGTATTCTGACCTATCATGCAGACTAGCAGAATATCAGTAGAGTACAGATTTTAGGTTTTATTGACCTACATTTCAGTTACAGACTTCTTACCTTTCAGAACTAATTTACAACTGCCTGACCTGTTCGAGTCTGTCTGTGTAGGTCTGGAGGTGGGGCTGTTCTCCACTGCCATAAATTGGAAGCCTTAGCTCAGCCGTTCTTTGTGGTCATCTACACCTGTCCTGCTGGCTGAGGCTGTTGTTGGGTATGTGAGCCTCACTGACATGCATGTGTGTGTCCTATGGACACACATTAGGGCCACCACATGTACTGCAGTGGGATTTGTCACCTTGTCTAGTACTGCCTACTTTGTTGACACCAATATTTGTTATGGATTTCATGCTGCCCATATAGGTGTCCACTATCTGCTACCATCCCATTCAGCCATCTGATTCCCTTGCATGCTCACATCCACACCATAGATACAACTAGCAGAACATACTACTCCATTCAGCAATTGATAGGAAGAGTGACTTACGTTGTGGCTGTGCCAGTATTGAGGATGGTGCTGCAGGGTTGACTATGTCAGATGCACATAGTACACTCCCTACACATGGTAAAGCACAGGAAGTTTCATGTTTGGCATCCCTTTTACTGTATGTGTGAGTCAGAGAGAGGTGTCATTCCCTGAGTACATCCCATGGCAGTGTATGTGCTATGCGTTGCCTCTTTGCCAAAGCCTGGGTATACTGGGCATGCCTCCTTCTGCCTACATGAGCAGGCTCAGGTTGTTCCTCCTCTGAGTCACTCTGTGCCTGTGCTGGCCTTGGCAATGGTGGGGGGCTGTGTGGCCCTGCCCTGTGCTATTCCTACTGCAGGTGTTTCCACAGGATCATATTGTGTAGCATGGCACATGCAATGAAAATATGTGTACATGTAGCTGAAGACTACTGCAAGGCTCTACCAGATATGTCCAGGCACTGGAACTGTGAAGTGAGCATCCCAAACACATGCTCCATTATGATTCTGGTTTGTGTGTGTGGCTCCTTATGGAGTTCTTGTTTAGGTGTGTGTGCATTTCTGATGGGTGTCATCAGCCACGGCTCCAATGCATAACCAGCATTCCCCACTAGGTGGCCATATGGGATGTCTCCACTGGCAAATCTCTGGTACAGCTGTGTCATATGCCAGATGTGGGAGTTGTGACAGCTTCCAGGGTTGCCAGCACACACATTCATTATAATGTCCTGGGTATCGCACACAACCTGGCAGTTGATGAAGGGGAGGCCCTTGCAGTTTATGTAGACCCTACCCCACTCGCTGGGTGGTGCTTTGATGTGTATGTGCATGCAGTGTATAGCACACACTAGCTCAGGGTACTCTGCTATTTGGTGGAAGAGAAGCATATTACTGGTCAATGCATCACAGGTGTTGAAGAAATATATGTGCTCACAGGCATGTGCTGACATGGCATCCAGGAACTGGTGGAGTACCCTGAATGATGATGCCTGTGAGATACCCATGATATCCCCAGTTGGCCTTTGGAAAGTACCTATGGCTAGTATTATTAAGCTTACACATACCTTGGTATCCACTGGGATGGGTTCCCCTCTGTTGGTTCTGTGTGTGAGGTGTGGCCAGCACAGCTCAACAATTTGTTGTAGGATGTCCCGGTCCACCCTATAGTGCTCCACTATCTCCAGCTCATGTAGCCCCTGGTAGGTTACCCTGAGTCTGTACACTCTTCTCCTTCTCCTCACTGTGGGTTGGTCGTCAGCATTTTCATCTTCATCACCCTCAGCCTCTTCCACATATTGATGTATGAGAGCAACAGCAGCCCCTATCATTTTACTAGTTTTGTCAGGTAAAATTTCCCCGTCTATGTACACTGGGGGTGTAGAGTTTGTGGGAAAAACCAGAGTGAAATCTGTTTGCATAGTTTATAGTAGTGTGCTGGGCTAGGCTGCTGCCTGTGTAATTGGCTGATTCTGATACATTTCACATGCCAGTTATGCTAGTTCTCATTGACTGCCTTCGTACTGCTGTTTTCCCTTCCCAATGCCTTCCAATTTAAGCCCCGAGGTGCGCTGCACATACCAAGTGCTCAGATGTGAACAGAGCTGCTATTTCCTGGTATTTTTTTTTTTTAAACCTGGTGCGTGACGCACACACCCGTTTAGGCAATGTAAACACTGCTAGGCAGCCTCTGACACCCCCCCCCTTCCTTAGCTGTGCTTAGCTAAGGGCAAACATGGGCCACAGAGCTCCAATAAGCTTACAGCATGCATGACACTTCCCCTTATGAATCATCTACCTCTTATGCTTATACCATGGTGTTGCTGCATCTACATGATTGGGTGCAAGCTAACAGTGAGGGGGAAATCTGTGATTCAGTATCAGTCCCCTCATTTGCATAAAACGAACTGCTAATGCATGGTTACAAAACTGACACTCAGCCTTCCCCCTCAGCAACCACTATTGCATGGTATTGCTGTCTTATGCATGCCATTAACTATTATGGCAGAATGCTGATTTTGGTTTGAAAGTTTATTTCCAACTTTTTTTTTCTTATTTTCGGGTTGGTCCCATTTGCGCACTGTTGCCCTACGCTTAAATGGCCGTTATCAAACAAAAAATATAAAAGTTATTTTTTATAATTTTGCAACTATTTCCCATGTCAGTGGCCATATATTTGGCCATTGGTATGCCTACTACATTGAATACATGCTTTCTTTGGAGCTGTCATGCCTCCTTTTCGTAATTTGCAGAAATGTATTCGGTTAGCAGCCGAATACATTTCTGCAGGTTACACTATTCCTGCACAGATGCCTGCCTGCTTCCTGGATAACTAATTCACCTCATTTGCATTGTTTTCACCTGTAAATGGGGTAATTAGCATACAGGAGCTGTGTCCGCGTAGGAACAGTGTAGGAGTTCTCGTGCACGTCTCGGGAGCTCATTCCTGGATCGCTCATCGGCCATATTGTGTGCAGCAGCTCTTGCACTATTCTTGCATGCTGTGCAGAGCTTGCTGAATCCCAGGGTTTATATATGTATAATGCTCATGGCATGAAAAACACATTTCAGTTCCTTGAAGCAATATCCTCCACTGACAAATATAATATAGTCATGGTAGCAGAAACATGTTTTTTCAGACAAAAATAAGCCGTTGATTTTACCTTCTTACAACGGTTTTCATAGTTATAGAATAAAAAAGGAGAAAGTGTTTCTAGTTTTAACAGTTCATGACTGCATGCGAGAGGAACTTAAATGAACACCTTATTTGAAACAATTGCTGTGAATATTACATTGAAAAGCAAAGATGCAAATGTATGTTTATTTTACAGGCCACCAAATCAAAATAATCACAATTTTTTTAAAACTGCTATTTGTATGTAATGAAGGGGTAGGTGTTGCATCTATCTCTATCCAATCAACAGGGATTTCTTACATAGGAGATTTTTTAATTAAATGCTCTGTATGTTTGAAGTTTAGCAGCTCTCACTTACTGAAATTCTATAATTGTATTTTTAAATGACAAGGACATAGTTACTGATGACTGTAATGCACAGAATATAGTCTGGGGTAATTGCATAGCAGGTTTTGGTGTTGTGGGTGATTTAGTCCATATAACAGAGGAATAAGGCTGTGTTCAGATCACTGGAAAACAATGTGATGTTCAGTTCACTGAGAAACAAGGCTATGGTCACTGAGGAGCAAAGCTATGTTCAGGTCACTGAGGAACAAGGCTATGGTCACTGAGGAGCAAAGCTATGCTCAGGTCACTGAGGAGCAAAGCTATGGTCACTTGAGGAGCAAAGCTATGTTCAGGTCACTGAGGAGCAAAGCTATGTTCAGGTCACTGAGGAACAAGGCTATGTTCACTGAGGAGCAAAGCTATGTTCAGGTCACTGAGGAGCAAAGCTATGTTCAGGTCACTGAGAAACAAGTCTATTCTCACTGAGGAGCAAAGCTATGTTCAGGTCACTGAGGAGCAAAGCTATGTTCAGGTCACAGAGGAACAAGGCTATGATCACTGAGGAGCAAAGCTATGTTTAGATCACTGAGGAACAAGGCTATGGTCACTGAGGAGCAAAGCTATGTTCAGGTCACTGAGGAACAAGGCTATGGTCACTGAGGAGCAAAGCTATGTTCAGGTCACTGAGGAGCAAAGCTATGTTCAGGTCACTGAAGAACAAGGCTACGGTCACTGAGGGGCAAAGCTATGTTCAGATCAGTGAGGAATAAGGCTATGGTCACTGAGGAGCAAAGCTATGTTCGGGTCAATGAGGAACAAGACTATGGTCACTGAGCAGCAAAGCTATGTTCAGGATACTGAGGAGCAAAGCTATGGTCAGGTCTCTGAGAAACAAGGCTATGTTCTGGGACTTAAAGAGCCAGCTAGGAATTATAACATATTGGATTTGTCTAGATCAAGGATAGTAACATCCTTCTGGGTTCTACTATTAATACAGACTTACTTGGATCTGACCATCAAATGGTGCCCTTGAGTTTTCATTTTAGTAAAGTGGATATTTTACAAGAGCTTTCAGGATTTAAAAGAGCCCTTTAGAAAATGGGCTTCACTAATCAAGATAGAGAACTTCAAGCCTGACACGAAGTTCAAATTGGGACAAGGTTATGCATCTTAAATCTGTAGAAGAAGAGTGAGAGGTCTTTTATGACTACCTAGTTTGATTGAAAAGTGTATTCCTTTGGTTTCAATTAAAATCACACAAATATTTTTGTCTGTGGTGGATTGGATAAGGTTAGAAGAAGAAGAAGAAATTACTACTGGAAAAAAAATGTAAATGACTCCTACTATATAAAGTACCGATAGATATTTAAAGGCTAGGAATCCTTTTTAATAGACTTCTAAATGCCACTAGACATGAGTTTGAAAAAAAAAATAGCAATATCTACGGCAGACAATAAAAAAAAGCCTTTTTTCAGCCATATTGGACAATATAAGAGAGAATCTCATTATAGGGTTCATTTAAAAGTTGGACACTGCCCGGTCACTGTACTGTAAATACACCAATAAGCCACAGCAGCTAACAGTAAGTGCTACCTGTTTCCTGACAGTATGAAGCATGCATATACAGAGCTCATTTACCCCTGCATAGTGTAGACATGCTACAAGCTAGCAAGTTGATTGGGACAGACCTGAGAATGTGTGCTCTGCTGTTGTTACACTACAAACATACATGTTCCTGCATTTGTATGGGAAGACGGGTGTGCTGGTGGGAGGAGGGCATAATTCCAACTGTACACATTTCCACAGATTATGCAGATGTTTGCTTGATATTTAAGTTCCATTTAGCATAGTATTGTGTTTGTCTTGGAGAATACTGGGATATCACTAGAGACCAACAGTTAGACAGTTATGACAGACATTTGAGTTTCAGACTTCTTAACATTCAGAGACTTAATCAAGTGCAAGATCAGCTGTGATATCAGTGTGTAAGTTTGTAAGTGTTATATTTCATCATTGCCCCTATTTGTGGGCCTTTGTCATACATTTAATTTTGGCTTTGTACAGCTGACTTGCTGTGAGAGGCTGAGAGTTATGTATGGGACTCCAACATTGACATCCATGCATGTGACCTATGACCCTGCAGTTTGTTAGCCCCCCCCCCCATATACTGCCATGAGTTTGGTCACCTAGAGGACTACTGCATATTATGGGTAAGCCAGCATTTGGAAGACATTTCCTGTTGTCTCACATAGCTGTCAGTTGCCTGCTGCTATTCCTGTAGTCCATCCCATTCCCTTGCATACATGCAGCGATATCATAGATTTGCTAGCACAACATAATACAGCATTAAGTTGTTGTTAAAAGAAATAAATTACCTTGTGCCTGCGTCAGTTGTGAGGACAGTGCTTGAGGGCTGCCTGTGTTGGATGCACACAGTACACAGCCTATACATGATAAGGTACAGGAAGTGTGATGTGTGTGCATCCTTTTTACTGTGTGTGCGAGTCGAAGAGAGATGTCAGTCCCTGGGTCATTAGGGTATCAGTGTATGTGCTATGCATTGCCTCTCTGCTAAGGCCAAGGTGTACTGGGCATGCCTATGTCTGCCTACAGGGAGAGGCTCAGGGTGTTCCTCCTCCAAGTCCCTCTGTGCCTGTGGGGACTTTGGCAATGGTGGGGGGGCTGTATCCCCCTTCCCAGTGCTGTTCCTGCTACAGCTGTTTCCGCAGGATCATATTGTGTAGCATGGCAGATACTATAAACATGTGTGCACATGTGGCTAGAGAGTACTGCAAAGCTCTTCCAGATATGTGAAGGCAGTGGAACCATGACTTGAGCAGCCCAAACACACTCTCTATGATGTTTCTAGTTTTTCCATTTGCCTCATTATGGCATTCTGATGGGTGTCATTATCCACGGTTCCAGTACATAACCAGCATCCCCCATGAGATGGCTGTATAAGATGTCCCCCTGGCAAATGACTGGTACAGCTGTGAGGCATGCCAGATGTGGGAGTCGTGATAATTGCCAAGGCTGCCAGCACACACATTGATAATAATGCCATGGGCATTGCACATGATCAGACAGTTGCTGGAGTGACAGCCCTTGTGGTTGATGTAAACTCTACCCTCTTCACCATGTGCAGCTTTGATGTGGGCATGGGTGCAGTCTATGCACCCAGTACCTCTGGTAGTTTGCTACATGGTGGAAGAGATGCATATTGCTGGTCCTCTCCTCAGGGGTGGTGTGGAAATAAATGTGCTCAATGGTATGTGGTAGCATGGCATACAGGAACTGGTGGAGTACCCTGGATTCAGATGTCTGAGAGACCCCCATGATGTCCTCAGTAGGTCTGTGGAAAGTACCTGTAGCTAGTATTTTTAAGGCTACATATACCTTTGTTTTGACTGGAATGGGTTCCCCTCAGTTGGCTCTGGGTCTGAAGTAAGGTTGGAAGAGTTTGGTGAGTTGCTGGAGTATGTCCCTGTCCACCCTGTAGTGCTCTACTATCTCCAGCTCATGTAGCACCTGAAAGGTTACCCTGGGTCTGAACACTCTTTTCCTCCTCAGTCTGGGCCGGTTGTCAGTATCACCATCCTCCGCATGGATGTCAATGTTGGGAGTCCATACATAACTCTCAGACTCTCACAGCAAGTCAGCTGTACAAAGCCAAAAAGAAATGTATGGCAAAGACCCACAAACTTACACACTGATATCACAGCTGGTCTTGCACTTGATTAAGTCTCTGAATGTTAAGAAGTCTGAAACTCAAATGTCTGCCATAACTGTCTAACTGTTGGTCTCTAGTGATATCCCAGTATTCTCCAAGACAAACACAATACTATGCTAAATGGAACTTAAATATCAAGCAAACATCTGCATAGTCTGTGGAAATGTGTACGGTTGGAGTTATTCCCCCCTCCCACCAGCACACCCGTCTTCCCATAGAAATGCAGGAACATATATGTTTGTAGTGTAACAACAGGAGAGCACACATTCACAGATCTGTCCCAATCAACTTGCTAGCTTGTAGCATGTCCACAATATGCAGGGGTAAATGATCTCTGTATATGCATGCTTCATACTGTCAGGAAACAGGTAGCACTTACTGTTAGCTGCTGTGGCTTAGTGGTGTAGGTACAGTACTGTGGTTGACAGGGTCCATGTTTCAAGACTGTCTGTACAAACTATGTTGCGTGTCAGCTACACCTATGGTAGCTGTAGTCCAGAAGTCAATATGTGTTACTGCAGGAAAGCTGTACCATTCAGGGACAGGGAGACACCCATCTGGACAGTACACACCTGGGAGTAACCTACACAGTGCCTAGTAGGACAGCAGGTTTCTGAAAGTCAGTCTAGTGCCAGGTTATAAATGGCTGCTTCCTTACTATGTCAGTACTGGCAACAAACCACTGGCCACCAGCCATACCCCTGTAATGCCAGGTTGTCACTGAAGGAGCACAAGTATGCCTTGTATATCTGGTCTGCTTGTCATAACATTGCATTTGGCTGCCAAACTACTTGCCAAAAAAATAAAGGTTTATGTTAAAACATCAATGGCAGACAGTGGAGAAGCAGACAACATACCCATAACAAATGCTAGCTAATACACAACCATTCTCCCAACAGTCAATGTTTGGCAGAGCAATATTAACACCCTGTCCCCATGTGTGGGCCTGTGTCTGACTGTTATATATGGGCCTGTCCAGATGTCAGTGTGTGACAGTTTGACAGCTATGGCTCACATGTATCCTTATAATGACATTATAACACAAACTGTCTGAGGACCACAGCAGATGTAGGGGTGCACTGATGGACAGTCTGTTAAACAGGTTCTGTCCTTCTGACTTCTACATCTCAAAAATATGACTACAACCTTCAATGGGAAGGTATCAGTAGCTACACACATACCCCCTCAGAGGATCCAGACAAATATGCTGAACAGTGTGCCAGTGTAGTATACAAGTACCTCTACAACTGCATGGACTCAGCCTTACACAACAGAACTAAAACCTGCTTCTCAAGAATACATAAACCTATGTGGTAGAAATCCTCTATGAACAGGCTTTACAACAAAAGGAAGCAACTGTTGTCCAATGGTAAAAGGGCACAAATTCCCAATTGGAAACCCCCCTCCTTAGGCTTAATAGACAAAGTAAATCATTAGTGAAATCCTCCAAAGCCAATTATGAACTGAAGCTAGCCTCTGAAAGGCTAACCACAATGCCTTTTTCAGTTATGTCAGAAACCTCCATGGCTAAGGCCAAGTCTGTTCTGAATTACTTCTTAATGGTGCCACTTACACTGATCCTGTTCACTTAGCCAACCTGCTAGCAGATAGTTCCAACCCAAACGTCACCCTTCTGCCCCCCCTAAAGGCACATTCCACACCCACAATACTTGCCTTGCACCTCACATCTCTGTAGATCCTCAAGTGTTAAAGTCCCTATCCAAGCCAGACAACACAGCTGCCATGGGACCTGAGGGTATCCCAGGCTGTATTCTGCAACATCACCAGCAAAAACTAGGCCCACCATTGAGCACCCTACTCAACCATAGCCAAAGCACAGGCTTCATTCCAGAAGAGTGGAGAGCTGCCATTGTCATCCCTTTACACAAAGGTGCTGCCATTACTGAGCCTTGAAACTATTGCCCCATTAGCTTGACAAGTCTGATCTGTATGATCATGGCGTTTATTACTATGCACCTTATAAGCAAGGACATAGGCAATTGCCAAGCACTTGACCCCACCCAGTTTGGATTCATCAAGGGCAAATCTTGCCTGTTGAATCTGCTCTACCTCTTTGAGACTGTCACCAAGGCACTAGATGAGGGAAAGTCAGTGCACACAGCTTACCATGGCTTGACCAAAGCCTTTGACACAATTCTCCATTTGAGCATCATTGAAAAGCTGACAGAACTTGGTGTCAATCCTTATGTCATCATGTGGGTGCCCAACTGGCTCACTGATAGGACCCACAAGGTCAAAATAGGTGCTACTACCTCCAGTAGCAGACCTGTCACTACTGGTGTCCACCAGGGATCTGTCCTGGGACCCATATTGTTTGCTATCTACTGGTCAGAGGTCCAAGAAAAGACAAAAGGCCTGTAGTTGACCAAGTTTGTGGACAACTGTAATTCAGTGCTGTCACTGACTCCCCAAATGATCTTAACATACTTCAAGATGGTCTCGCAACAACAAATGACTAGTGCAAAACTCATGTCCTAAAGTAAAATGTAAAACAGTGTGTTACCATGCCATTCATCATAAATACAGCCTCGAATGATTACCACATTAGCATCAACCCCCCTCCGTGCTCAGAGACCTGGGTACACAAGTCAACAACAATGGTCACATCTGACCATCATGTAGTGGCTGTGGTCAGAAAAGGCTTTTATTTGTTTTTTGTCATAAGTAAAGGGATCACACCCAGAAGAAAGGAAGCTATTACCTCTCTGTACACCTCCCCTCATTAGGCTGGTATGTACCTCTCCAAACACTTGTACCAACTGGAAAGGCCACAGAAATCCCTCACAAACAGAATCCATGGCCTCCAACACCTGTCCTATGTGGACAGACTCAAATCAGCCTCACTCTACTCTGCATTATACAGATTGCTCAGAGGTGACCTGTGTCTTGCCTATAAGGCAATCTCAGACCTTGCTCTAGTACAGGTGCTCCATATCCATAAGTCTAACTCCTCATGTAGTACACACTCAAAAGTCTAATATCTAATATGTTACATGAAGAAACCCTCCTGGAGAGACAGATGTGTCTCCCACAGCCTGACCTGTCTCTGGAATATAATCCCCATACATATCAAACTAAGAACGTCGCTGATCCTTTTCAAGCACAGCCTTGATGAGTGGATGTCCAAACAAACATTTGTTGCAGGGGTGCCACCTGTGTCCCTCATTGACAGGGCTGACAGCTGCTGATTGTGGTGTCTCTTCTGGGGATATACTCTGGGATAGCCTTGTAAGGGCCCCAGAGCCATTAGCCTAGTAATTTCCTATGATCCTATGAACAGGTACACTCAGAGGTGTGAAGTCCATAAACCTGTGTGTGATGTTATGACATCTACCCCACTCACACCAGACATATACAAATACATAACAGCAGCAACTGTGCACAAACCCTGTGACTGCACTATAGAAGGACTAAGAGACACATATAAGGGGAAGGGGACCCACTGGCCAGACAAATGAAGAATATGCACACCAGAACAAATTGCGCAGTATCATAGGTTCTCTGCACTGCATGCAGTCAGTAAACATCAGCCACAACTACACAACACACACCCACATATGTGGTGGTCCCCAACAAACACAAACCTAAACATAGGACATCTCAGAGCCAAACACACACAAGAACTCCACAAACCTCCAAACCACATACCAGTCATAGCCCACTTAGCAGTACCAGGCAACCAGGAAGGCCCAGCCATAAGCCCAACATATTACTCCATAGTAGAAAATGCACTCATTGCAAACATTCTTAACCCTGGAAGATGCTGACAATTATGCACTCCCATAAAATTGTCCCACAGTTGTGGAGAGCAAACCATCCTTACCTGGTCACTCATCCTACCATACAGACAGACCCTAAAATGTGGACAGACAAGCCAAAAGAGGTGGACTATAAATATAATATGAAACAGACACACGCCTCCAGGCTGGTCCAATAGTATGATGCACACAAGAGACTCCAGCAAAAACGTTACTGTTGACAAGACACCTATTCAAATTATAGGCAGCTACAAGCCAACATATTCCACTCAGGATGGCCACCCCACCTATATGTCCCTCTACCAATCTATCAAGATTCAACCCTGATCCTGGCTGACTTTAATTACCCAAACATAGATTGAAAATACCAACCATGCCAGTACAGACATGCACAGAGATTCCCCCATCTTATCGATCCTAAATCCTTTGGATGGCTACTTAATACTCCCAGAAGATGTGATACATATGTTGGAAGTGGTAGTAACTAACATGAGTAACCACAGCAGCATTCCTATGGTATCACCCTCCCTGGCCAGATCCGACAAAAAGGTGGTCAAGTTCGATATCACCATCTCCCCTGACTACCCTCTAGTTATGATAAAATGGCAATGTCTCCCTAGCTGATCACAACCACCTGATGGATAGTATAAACAGCTGCATAGCCCCCTTCCCCACTGGAGAAAAAGGCATCAATGTGCACTTAAGTACTACACCAGTATATATATATATATATATATATATATATATATATATATATATATATATATATATATATATATATATAGATATATATACAGATACATGGAATCAGGAATACATGACAGGACGACATTATCCTCCAAAAGGGAGAGTACACCTGTCTGGAAACATCTGTGATAAAAGGAACTATGTAACAAAAGGATAACATTGCTGTCCAGGACCAAGAAGAAGCAGGTGCACATTTGGAAGCAATCTCTCCTTAGCCTGAACAAACAACTAACAGCAGTACTGAAATCCTCTAAGGGCAACTCTGACACCAAATTGCCCACATCTAAGACAGACAATCAGAAGGCCATCTTCACATATGTCTGCAGTCTCAAAGGAAGTTCCCAGATCTGTTCAGAACCAGTGGTCAAGGACAGCACATACACAAAAGCTGTAGATATAGCCAATCTACTGGCTGACAGATTCAGTGGAAACATCTCCCCTCTGCCCCACTATCAGTAAAGCAGGACATTCCCAGTACCTGCCCACACACCTCTTATCACTATGGAACAGGATATCACTGGCTTCACAAAGGGAAAAAGACAGCCTCCATGGGACCTGAATACATCCCCGGTTGCATCCTACATGAACTCAGGCATGAACTGTTAGCAACATTAGGTACCCTACTCAACCAAACCTGAGTACTGGCTTTGCCCCAGCTGGGTGGAGGACAGCCACTGTCATCCTTTACACAAAGGTGGGTAACTCATCCAGGGACAAAGAGGTCATAAGATCCATGTATCCCACCCTTATAAGGCCATTTATTGTGTACAACCCCCCCCCCCCTTCGGCATGTACCTCACAAAGCACATGCAACATCTGGATAGACCACAGAGGTTCCTCACTGGAAGGAAATGTGGAAAAAACATAAATGTAGTTGCAAGTATAAAAAATTTCTGGAAGAGCCTCATGTTGATCAAGAACGAACACAGGAATGGTTAAGGAGAGGTCAATTTACATCAAGAAATGAAAAGTTAATATTGGCAGCCCAAGATAGTGGGCTGCATACACTCTGGTTTACTAAGTCCATTGAGCATGTGGGAAAAACAGACATATGTAGG